>NC_086317.1:88779892-89082114 GCF_036172605.1 Pelobates fuscus | reverse complement strand
TTCATGGAGGCCCCACCTCCAACTTGCAGGACTTAAAACATCTGCTGCTCATGTCTTGGTGCCAGATATCACAGTGTGCATTCAGAGATCTTGTGGAGTCCATGCATCAGAGCTAGGTAGTGAAGTGGTAGTGAAGTGGTTAATCATAAACATTGCGGACAAGCAGACATTGGTAACATTTGTCTGTTTTTACTAAGAGCAGGTTAATGATCAGATTTTAAAGCTCTTGTAGCTAAAAATGGATATTTACATAAGAGGAATTAGAATGCTGGATAATTACTGGCATATTGTACATGGCTTGTAAAAATTTCATATTTTAAATCTAAAGCCAGTCTTAAATATTAATTTCAGTAGGAAAAGTAATTAACATTAATTGATACACTACCAGGTTCTTATTATTTTTGAAACGTGGATCAGAAATAATAGAGGAATGTTTGTGAAGAACGTCAACTTTGTGATTTTACCTTAAGAAAACTCATCATCCCTCAAAACTCCATCTTAATCTCTTAAGAATGGATAGTGTTTGTTTCACTATAATCCAAGGATTTCTCTTAAGTTTTCCCTTATATATACTAAATATTCTATTTTAAAGAACAGAAAGGGCTTTAAATAAGACATTTTTCATTTAAATTAATGGTTAATTAAACCATTAATAATTTTACACATCAAGTGCAACTAAAGAAAATAGATTTACATATCTGTCCTTATTGTTAAATGCAAAATACATACAGCCAAACAGTAAGGAAAATGGGCTGCACATTTGTGTATCAGAAAAAAAAGTATTAGAAAACATACACTGTAAGTGGGTCTAACAACTTTAAGCCCAGGCTTTGTAGGAACTAATGGCACATCCTAAAGTCATTAAAGGGACACTATAGTCACCTGAACAACTTTAGCTTAATGAAGCAGTTTGGGTGTAAAGAACATGCCCCTGCAGCCTCACTGCTCAATCCTCTGCCATTTAGGAGTTAAATCCCTTTGTTTATGAATCCTAGTAACACCTCCCTGCATGTGACTTGCACAGCCTTCCATAAACACTTCCTGTAAAGAGAGCCCTATTTAGGCTTTCTTTATTGCAAGTTCTGTTTAATTAAGATTTTCTTATCCCCTGCTATGTTAATAGCTTGCTAGACCCTGCAAGAGCCTCCTTCCTGTATGTGATTATAGTTCAATTTAGAGATTGAGATACAATTATTTAAGGTAAATTACATCTGTTTGAAAGTGAAACCAGTTTTGTTTATGCAGGCTCTGTCAATCATAGCCAGGGGAGGTGTGGCTAGGGCCGCATAAACAGAAACAAAGTGATTTAACTCCTAAATGACAGTGAATTGAGCAGTGAAATTGCAGGGGAATGATCTATACACTACAACTGCTTTATTTAGCTAAAGTAATTTAGGTGACTATAGTGATCCTTTAAGGGATTAATGATGCTGTTTAGAAGTGAGGATTTAACATGTGCTCCAGTGAAATTTATGTTTCGTACGAATGATTTTATACTAAATAAAAATTGAAGTTGTCAATCCCAATTGGAAGAGGACTCCAGTGGCAACCTGTGAAGCTCTGGTGAACTCCATGCCCATGAGGGTTAAGGCGGTGAAAATAATAGTGGTCACACAAAATATTGACACTTTGGGCCCAATTTGGACATTTCAACTTAGGGTGTACTCACTTTTGTTGCCAATGTGTTAGTTAAACATTAATGGCTGTGTGTTGAGTTATTTTAAGGGGACAGCAAATTAGCCTGTTATGCAGGCTATACACCTACTACTTTACATTGTAGTAGAGTGTCATTTCTTCAGTGTTGTCACATGAAAATATATAATAAAATATTTACAAAAATGTGATGGGTGTACTCACTTGTGAGATACTGTATATATATATATATATATATATATATATATATGAAACCAGGGGGCTGCCCTCACCTGAACATACATAAATGGGGTGCAGCTGGGGGCCAGCAAGTACGAGACTCCACAAGAACCAATGTCCAACTTGGACCGCATTTTCGCTGAGTTCTGGCTGAGTTTCGCTGAGTTCTGGCTTAAGCTCAAGCACCGGTTCCAACAACAGGCCCCACGACCACCCGGCCCAAGCCGCCCCCCTAGACAGCTGCCAACCGACCCACAGCAACGGTACGCAACACCGGTGGGATCCAGGCCCAGGAAATGGCGGCAGTGAGGGGGACGCACACATAACACATACAGGGTGAAGGAACGAAAGACGCAGCGGAAGCCAGGTACCAGCCCGTTCCACATGTTAACCACCTCAGGGGAGACCCTTCACCGGCAGCAAGGTACAGCCAAACAACCTCACCAACTCCTATCAAGGTACCCCTGGAGGCGCAGGGCTGGGACCGATCAATGGCCTCACAACACCGGCCACCTCCCCACCTACGCATGCAGCATCTCGAAACAACTCGGGACCTACCCGGACAACTCGACCCAAGCAGCGACATGGCGCTGGGGAGAGCTGGCAGACCAACAAGACCGGAGACCGGTGGCATATGTCGGTGGACTCTCACATAAATGCGTTCCTGCTCCTCCATCCACTGGCATCGGCTGAACAGCTCCGTGCCAGTATCATCAAGTCTCTGCAGCTACGATGCCAGTATTCTAAATGCGGTACTCCATGATATGCAATTGACTATGTTACTCTGGGCTTCTAGTGACACTAGATTTCATTTATATTTAGCATGTTTGTCTTCAACAGCAGGTAGCCAAATCCAAACACTGGCAAGGTTGCCACCACTCCTGATTTACCCTGGCTAATTTTGTAGTTGTGCCCTAATTAATCTACCATAGTTAAGTCTATCTACCTGGTGGTAACTACTTATCTGTTGAATCTATCTGCAATTCTATTCCACAGCACTCTGAATTATCTCTATACCTGACATGATAGAATTGTGTTTGTGGTGTCCTTATCTTTTTCTTATAAAAAAAACAAAAAACGTGCAGTATTTCTGACATATCATACTACTCATATACTTTACTCATGTCAAATGTAATCTCATGAAATGTCACTGCATACTTGTGTGTTATTCTCTGCACGACTAAAATAAATAATAAAATATATATATATATAAATCCTACAGCGAAGAGCTTTATATTGTGAGAATCACAAGACCCAGACCTACATTTTGATGCATAGTATGTCTCTGAAGTATTAAAAATGAAGACACAGTCAGAGTTTAGAAATTGCCCTTCAAATTTGAGCTGGCTAGAGTGGAGTTTCAATGAATGTCAATGGACGGCGTGAGTTGCAAACAAATGGTCATATTGTGAAAACTATCAGGACTATGGCTTAGCCGTGGACAATTCTAGTGGCAGCAGGGATAGCTGAACGTTTTGATATAAGATTTGTGTAGGTGGGCTTGAAAATTAGGGAGTGGTGGCAGTTTAGAAATCATGTCCTGATTTTTCAGCTTTTGCCAGCTCCCACTCTAGCTTTGAACATTTTGCCATTCATTCCTATGGGACCCATTTTCTCCACAAGAACGACGATATTCCGTGAACCATTCGGCGAAACGTTCCACAAAGTAATAGCAATCCAATCGGGAACAATCCGCACGTTTCAGTATATTACTGTCTATGAAGTGTAAAAACTGTGGGAGGCGTTAGGGTGGTAAATTTGGCTATAATAAGAATAATAATAATATATATGTGAGATAACATTAAGTGGTCTTGCTATGCACAGAAACATTTGGGTAAGAAATAAATTTCTAGAGTGTTAGTCCTATTCAATAAGATGAAAGTTAGACTTCTAGGCATAAGGCAGAATATTTTCCTTTGTCCTATTCACGAAAATCAGACAGCTTGCTAATAAAGAGTATGAAGTGCCAGATTACATCTTATTAAAAGAGAGAAATTACTTCAATGTTCCCACAGGCAAACAATGATACTAGCATATTAGTATTACCTATTATATATAAGCATCAGCACTGATGTGGATTGTTCAGGACTTTGTGTACAGTATGGAGTTGTTGCAAATCATGTATATTATGAATAAAAACACGATTATTGTCGAGTGTGGCCTGCTGCTTGATCAAGATGGATGGCTAAGGCTTAAGTTCTGCTTCCCAGGCATGTACAAAATGCTGTAGCAAGGTACTGGTGCCATCTAGGGGAAGCCTAGGTAGGCAGGTCATTCCTCAGCAACCTGACAAACAATTGACGAGCGACTATCTCTTCAAACTGTAAACTTGCGTTGTACACGTGGTGCGGACAATATGGCTGCTGCTGGATATCTGGCTTCATTCTCATCAGAGGATGCAACTTTTCTGGGTTTGCAGATGGGAGTACAGGACACTGCAATGGAGCTGAGTGCTATTATGGACTCCATGCTAAGGAGAACGGACACGGCCTATCTGGTGGCTGAAATTAAAGAGTCCGTGTGCCTGAATTACAAGAGCTGTGCACTGACCTGATGGGCCTTGAAAGCAGAGTGGAACAGCTGAAGACAGCGGAGGAGTTATGGAGCAGACAGCACACCAGAATGGAAACTCCTATTACCAGGCAAAGGTCTCTCTTACAGGGCCTGAGATGGCAGGTGGAAGATCTATTCTAGATAATAGAGTGCACTAAAACAACATCAGAGGCTTCCGATTAATTTAAAAACGCTGGTCAGTACTGCGAAGTCCAGATGATCTTCCCTTTTTCCTAACATACCTGGACTCTCAATAACATCACACAAGAAGTAACAGCCTATGTTCTGTTATATCTGGAGCTTGACCTGTTCCACCTGGGGTGAGATTCCTGCCCATGGATACTTACCCTTTTCAGGTGTGGAGATAGTGCCAGGACCCCTAGTTTTCAACTGCAGAGAATATATTGGTGAGGTCCAAGCCTGGATAAGGTACCCCCTTGAGACCTGTCGCCTGATAGCTAGCAAACACATCTCAATGGGAACCTTGGAATCACATCCTTATAGCCTTATTGTGCCCCACCACCATGCCCATGTACCTCATAGATACCTGGAGTAGGCTCAGGTCCTTTTTGTTCAGCCATTTTGGACAATGGGTTTGGGTAAGTTTGGGGCCTCAGAGTTGTTTATTCATTTCACATGCATTGCAGTCTAATTGAGGTGCTATTCTCTCTCCCAATGAAAAGGGGAAGTAGACTAGACTCACCTACCCTCAGTATATTTGAGGAAACTCACACTTGGATGTGTTGCACTTTGGTGTCTGATTGATCAAAGGACAGTGCCCACTCGGCCCCCTTTAAAAAAAAAAATTATGTTATTTCCATTACCTTCTTTCGGGTAGTTTGCACCAGCCTTAAAGGACACATATATTTGACTTTCCTTTTATTTCATATCCTCCTCTTATGCTCCCTCCTACTTTTTTATTTTCTTTTTTCCTTTCACTCTCCTACTTTTTTCACTTTTAGTTCTGAGTCATGGTACCTCTGGGAAAGGGGTGGGGGGAATAGAGAAGCATTGCTAATAGTATGTTCATATATTGTGCAAGGTCTGAATACTATGGAACAAAGATCCTGGTTGTCCAGGGAACTGTGGAGCCATCAGTTTTCCGTGCCATTCTTTCAAGAGACACACTTTTGAGCTGATGCAGCCCCAGTGCTTAGGTACCCATTCTTTTTACTAACCACACTCCTTTTTCCTGGTAGCCTACTCTTTGTAAAATGTAACATAGCCTTACACATGTAAACATTTGCATGTCTTTGCCCTCCTAACTCGGGACAAGACTGCTTCATAGCAGCCACACTTGCCAAGCTTGAAAGCTTCAGAGAGGGAACCCTCATAGTGTGGTGAATCTTAACACCCCATTTGATTTAAAGGCAGAACATGCCATAATCACCAACATAGACTCACCCCTCTGCAAGCCAGAAGAACGCCATTAGAAACACGAGTTGGAGCTGCAGGACACGGAAGTGATAGCAGCGGCTCAAGAAACCCTCATCCACTATTTTTCTGAAAATGACAGGTCAGGCATGTCCCCACTCACCCTATAGGAGGTCCATAAGTGTGCTGTCAGAGTACGCACTTAAAGAAACAGAGAAACCGACAGGTATCATAATTACTGGCAAAGACATTTCAAATAAGATTCTCAGTCCGACAGTGTTTATAAAGAGCTAATGAATGCAAGACATAAACACATTTTTAGCTCAGAAATATCTGCTGAATCTGCGCAAATGAACCTGCTTTCTTTAACAACTTCAGTCGCCTACAGGAACGAATGCTTCAAAAGAAGCATTGGTTATGCCATGTTTGTCAAATCTCCAAACAATCGGGAGGGATTCGTATCACCCAGAAGACATATCCACAGAGTTTCACTCATACTACTCATCTCTATACAACTTGCAGGGTTCAGAGACAGCTTCTCAGGTGGGGGCCAAAACAGAGAAGATAAATCAGTACCTGGATAAATTCATGCCTAGGACCTTGAGCATGAGTTGGCCTTGAGTTTAGAGGCCAAGATCACTGAGGGGGAATTAAAATTGCAGTCAAGTCTACCCAAGCTAATAAAGCCCCTGGTCCAGACAGCTGGCCCCTTTACTATTACAAAGTAAATTCAAAAGCACAATACTACTTATATGTACAATTGCCAGATGCCTTCAAAGATAAAAGTATATGCTTGCCCAGAAATTGTTTCCTACAGGTTTTGTAATACCTTTTGTGAAGGAGCAATGTCCTAAAATGCTGCGTTATTCTAACGATGACCTGAAACAGAATATTTGAATGTATATGGCCATACATATATAAATAAAAAAAATTAAAAAAAAAAAAAATATATATATATATATATATATATAAAAGCATGTTTTCACCTTGTTCTAGTATTATTTTTTTGTGTATATTTCATACTAGTTGGATGAAAATTAAGTATTTCTTCAGCAGTGCCTATAATGTTATATATCTTGATAAAAGGGTTTTTGTTTTCTTCTCGCTACGGTAAGACACAAAGTGGTGTCCTGGGAAGGATTCCCTCTACACCATTAAAGATAAACATGTTGCACACTGCCAAAAATAAAAATACACAAAGAATCGGTAAGACAGTATAAACAACAGCAAATATAACAATACTAACAATGCCATCCTGTGAAATCATTCTTGCAAACTGAACTCGTATAGTAACATGCCTTGCATACCAGCCCCTGTCACACGTTTCTCTTTAACTAGCTCATTGAGTGGAATGTAAACACGGGTGTAGAAAGCCCTGCCCTAGGGTCATAATATATAATATCACTTTCTCGACTGAGATATCCTGAGGGCAGGGATTTACAAAGACTAGAAAACATTCCTTTGTACACTTAAACTTGTTTTGTGCCAGCTGGTGATGTAACTCTGTAAAATATATAAAGAACCATATGTAAGTACTTTTTTAACGTTATGCCACAGATTGTCTGTTTAGTTCTCCAGCCATACCCTTTTTTCCCTTGAGTGCTCTGAAAAAGATTGGAGTCTCTGCTAATGAGACATAGAATGTGGGTCTTGTTGGATTATATAGTGTCTTCACTCCATCAACAGATTGTAGAATATAATGGGATTACACAATAGGAAGAATATGCAGAATGGAATTAAAATATAGAGGTTCCTAAATTCTTCTAAATCTTAACTTCTGGGTCAGGGCTCAAATTTGTACCCTCATGCTATTTCAGTGGATCCCCAGTTGTCAGGGTACCTCTATCACATCAACAAGCGTGCTTCTGTTTTCAGACGCCAACCGCTGCTCCTCTCTAGATGCACACATTTGTAGCATCACTTCTGTCCATTTAAAGAATTGAGCAGTGAGACTGCAGGTTACATTAACTATACACTGGAACTGCTTCATTACGCAAAGTTGTTTAGGTGACTATAGTGTCCCTTTAAGACTGGCCACTCTAAAGACCAAAAAGACTCTCCTTTTCTCGTCCTAGGATACTGTGGATTCAAACACTGCATTTTGGGGTACATGCACCTTAACACCAGTAAATCATATCATTCTCCTGGTATTCCCCATAATACGTTGTTTACTGTAAGAGCATTGACTTTTCTAGTGCAAGGAAGCCTTCCTCTGACACTGGGAAGGTCCTAATTAAGATCATTTGCTAAATTTATCATCACGTTAATTATATTACAATTTAAAAATCTGATCTCTCTGAACTGCACCCCACCCACATAGAAAGGACCACCCTAGGTCACTCTAGGGTTTGCTAACTGAGACATTGGTGCATGTAGGATGTCCAGGTCCTTGAAAGTGCATGAAAAGTGGAAGTACTACTATACAACAATATTGAACAAAGCCGTTTTTGTCTACAGGGACACAAAGACTGTAGTGGAACACTTGATATAATATCATTGTAAAATGCAGCTGGTCTTCATCTTTCAGTCAATGGCTGTTTTTGACCATCTATTCACTAGATGTAGGTAACTGGACTTATTGGGAGCAGTGACAGCTCTAATAGGTCTTTTAGCTCATTTTACCATCTGGCACAACTTTGTCAAACATGTTAAGTACTCATTCCCCTACCTGTGACCCGAGGGTAGACCTACCAGTGCATACTATCTGTACTTCAACTTGTTTTTTCATTGTAAAGGTTATATGTACATGTTAGACTATATAGAGATCACAAGGAACCACCTGGTAATCACAGGGAAACTACTGATTGGAGACATTACTTCTGCTGGCTTGCATCAAACAAGAGCTGTTAGATGATGGACCCCTAAATACTTTGTCATGAAAGGTCATTAGGGAAAAGACAGCTTTCCCATGTACAATGAGGACCTGCAACATGATCTTAATTAAAGTGTCACTTTAACTGATTTATCACATTGAAGTACTTATAGTGTCTTTAATCCCCTGACCTACTATTTAATGTTAAGCGAGAGTCCCCCGCAGCCTCTTCCCCAATGAGCATCAAAGAGTGGCAGTTATTGGATGAGAATGTCAGCTGACCGCTTTTAGCCTATCACAGCCTCTAATTGCTGGTATGCTATGGTATGGCTAAAAGGAAGTGTGTGATCTCTGCCTCAGCAAGACCTCCAGTGGGAGCCAGACTGTGGGTGGCCAGGTTGCCCTATTCAGTGTTAAACTGCACGAAAATGGTTTAACACTGAATGGAGTAGCAGCTCCATTGCTTAAATAGTGTGACTAAACAATACAGCACATTTGGCTTTCCAGAATTTTTTTTCATAGGCAGAGTTGGCAAGGTTAACATATAGAGGCAGTAAAATAGCTCCTTCGGTGGATCTTTAGCATAGAGATTTCCGACTTTTGCTTTGGGCTCACGCTCAAGGTGTTTTTGGGGAAAGCAACTCATCTGTTAACAGGTATGTTATCCTTCGGGAAATAACAATGAAATTAAGACTTTGCCCAGTTTTTCAAATGCAGTCTTAAGCAATTATTGTATATCAAAGCAAAACACCTATACTTACAGTATTTTAATGAAAGACTCAGTAAAAAGAGTTAAAGGCCACATTTTTATTCCTGTGACCTGAAATCAGCAGGCAGGTACAGTAGCAACCTCAATTTTCCATTTTGTGGCTGGCTACCAAAGGGTGATGGATAAGAACCGCTTCACAGGAAGATAATCATTACTGTATTTGTCAAATGTACTGTTCTGAATTTCAAGAGAAGGAGCTTGTGATGAAATAGTTTCCCTAGCAACCTGGCCTAACCGTAATATTAATAATGACACTTATTTCGAATAAGGACATGTTTTTTAGAAGTTGCATATAGTATTTTGATGTGCTTTGTGTCTGACCTCAGGTTAGATATACACGAGATACCAAATTATCGATAATTTCAGTATACATGAGCTAAGCACAAGAGAAACTGACAGCTAAAGAACAACACTATGCCTATGGTAACTTATCCATGGGACATATTGTCATTAATAGAGAAGCTTATGCTGCCCCTAACACAAGGGTGGCCAAAAGGTAGATCCCCATCTGTCGTACAACTGCCACAATGCTTTGACAGCTGGGGCTCTACCATTTTCCATGCTTGCAGGGTTGTATTTAGCACTGAGCAGTGTTTGTGTGTTTGAATGTAGCATGTTTTTGTATGGAGTATGTGTGTGTGAATGTAGGGTTTTGTTTGTATATAGTGTTGACGTTTGAATGCAAGATACACAGATACAAATACTGTAGCCCCATGTAGCCAAAAGCACAGCTTAAGCGGAACAGGGCCTTGACAGGGGTTAGGAGGCGGGCCCAGGAGGAACAGACAGGACAGGTGGGTTATGGGATATGTGGGTTTGGCTATTTAAGGGAGGAGCCATTTTGTGAGGTTCACTTCTAATTTCCTACCCGGTTTAGTTTGTGTGCATCCCGGTGCTCTCTAAACTTGCTGGGTAGGGTTTCTCTCTTTGTCTCCTCTGCAGGGCCATGGATGTCGTGGAGAAGCTTCTGGAGGGGATCAGGACAGCGGCGCGGCGACAAGGAGCGGAATGGGTGCAGGCCCAGCTGGGCCCGGTCCTTGCTGCGGCGGCAGGACATGAGGCCGGAGACTCGCGCCCGGCGCGGGCCAGGAGGCCCCCGAGGCGTTTGAGCCCGGGAGGAGAACCGGAGGTCGGTGGCACGGGAGTGCAGGAGACAGCCAGTGGAAGTCGCAGCAGGCCCAGGAGCTGCCTGGTCGAGGCTCTGCCTCCCAGTGTGCGGCCGGGGCTTCGGCGTGGTGAGTCTAGACGGGCGGCTGCCCTGGACATCGCTGCACCACCCCCTAACACGGATGGGGCCGTGCGCGGAGCAGGATCCAAAATGGCGGCCGGACGGCCTGGTGCGGGGCCTGGCGGGGCGGGGTCTCGGCCCAGGAGGGCACCCCCATCGGTCTTGGCAGTGGACAGCAGCACGCGGACTGGGACGGTCCGCGACGGGCCCAACGTACAGCAGGCAAGTGCAGGTGCCCCTTCCGGGGGTCCCCTTGGCGTGGTGGGCAGGCGGGGAGTGAGGCCCGATTCCAGGGAGCGGGCGGACGGGGGGGTGGGTAGGCGAGCGGCCCAAGGGGAGCAGGGGTCGGGCGGAGGGCCCCTGGGGGGGGTGCGGGATGCTGCGAAGGGGTCTCGCGGAGTGCAGACTGGGCAGGCTTCAGTGGGGGAGGGTGGGGGGTCCCTCGGTAGTTCGCTTGCGGGGCGGAGGGTAGAGCCTGCGGGTCCGGTGGATGTTAGGAGGGCGGTAGAGGGTAAGGGGAAAGGAAAGGCTCCGAGGTCCGGTCGGTCGGGGATAGCTGTCTCGGGGAGCGGGGTGTCACCGTCCGCGTCCGTAGAGGGCCCCGGGGGAGGTGTCTCTGGTCTGGGTTCTGTAGGAGCAGGGGTAGGTCGGGCTGCAGCGGGGTTGGGGCGCGGGGCAGGAAGCGGGGGGGGCGGGTCTAGTTCGGAGTCTGGTAGTGCTAGCCCCTCGCCGGTTAGGGCCCCCAGGACGCGCAGACGGAGGCCCCGGCGCAGGCGCGCAACGTCAGGGAGTTCGGCAGGGTCCGGGTCCCCCAGGTTGCATCGACGGGGGTTGGCATCCAAAGGTGACGGTAGGAGTCGTAGTCCACGTGGCAGGGCTCTCAGGGCCTTTGGGGCGCGACGGCGGGAGGATACCCGGCGGGAGGCTTTGGCGGTTGGCAGGCGCTCCCCGGTTCGGGACGGGAAGGTAGTGGGGGAACAGTACGCCTTGCCCAGGACTTCTTCTCCTCTTTCCAGGTCCCGGAGTCGCTCCTCATCTGAGTTTTCCAGGCACCGGGTGGGCTCCCTGGTTGGCGGGACATCGGCGGATGGCGTTCCTCCTGGACGGGCAGTGACGGACTGCGCAGCCCCGGGTATCCTCGGCTCCAGGGGCTTGGCCGGTGAGTCTACTGAATCGCTACAGTCCAGCGCACTAGTACAAACACTGCAGTCACTACTCCACTCACTGGGAGCGGGGGGTGGCACACAGGGTAGCGTAGGGCAGGTGTGGACGCAAGGGGGAGGTGAGGCGGGGTCCGGCCTAGGGACCCCGGCGGCAGTTGCGGGCGGGGAAGCTGTGTCGGCTTCCAGCGCGGGTGAGGCGGGAAGCGAACGGGCGGAGTTGACGGGTGGGGTGACGGAAGCGGCGAGGCAGCATGCGTATGTGTCCTTCGCGGGCCCGCTGGGGGTGCACCTCAAGCAGGAGGTGAAAGATAAAATCTGGAAGGGGGAATTTTGCGAGATCTTCTCTCTTCTTCCCTTGGAGGACTTTCTTGACCTCAAGGAGGAGGACAAGAAGGACGAAAAGAAGGAGGAGGAGGAGAAACGGCGGAGGTATCGCAAGATACCGAAGTCTTTTGGTAACTGGCTAAGGGCATTCTGTATCCTGGCCAGCGTAATCGGGGAAAAATCGCCGGGCTCCTGCTCGTCCCTGTTTTGCTACTTGGACGGCATATGGGAGGCATATCGCACCTATGGCGGATTGGCATGGTGGCGGTATGATGAGCAGTTCCGGCAGCGGCTGGCGGCGAATCCGGGCATGCGGTGGGACCAGATGGACCTGCCTCTCTGGATGAAGCTCATGATGGCGCAGAAGGCGCAGCCCTTTCAGCACGCGGCTGGCGCTAAGGGTCAGTCCTCCTCGTCGGCCGCCTCGCAGAAGGGCTTATGCTGGCTCTTTAATGAGGGCCAGTGCAAGTGGGGCGCAGCCTGCTGCTTCAAGCACGAGTGCTCGGGCTGCGGTGGGGCTCATGGGCTCCAACGATGTTTCAAGAAAGGAAAGTCCGGGGGGACGGGAGCCTCTGCCGCGGTTGGCGGCGGAGGGTCTCCCACTACCTCGGGGGCTAACCCCGGTGAAACTAGACGCGATGGAGCCCTGGCTAAACCGCTACGGTAACAGGGCAGACGCGGAGCTGCTTCGGGCGGGGTTTGGGCAAGGGTTTGTCATTCCTTTTCGGGAGAGGGGTGGCACTGCGTGCCCTCATAATCTCAAGTCGGTGGTGGAGTTTCCAGAGGTGGTTCGGGAGAAGCTGGACAAGGAGGTGCGGTTGGGTAGGATGGCGGGGCCTTTCTCGGCCCCGCCGCTGGAGGGCCTTCGGGTCTCTCCCCTCGGAGTGGTCCCCAAGAAAGAAACAGGGAAGTTTCGGCTCATTCACCATCTTTCCTATCCTAAAGGGGAGTCGGTGAACGACGACATTGACAGGGACCTATGCTCGGTCTCTTATGCATCATTTGACCAGGCGGTCGAGCTGGTGAAGAGAGCCGGGCGTGGTGCGTTGATGGCCAAGGTGGATATCGAGGCTGCTTTTAGATTGCTTCCGGTACACCCGGCGTGTCACCACCTGTTAGGGTGCTTCTTTGAGGGGGGCTACTTTGTGGATTTGTGCCTTCCCATGGGGTGTTCCATTTCGTGCTCTTACTTTGAGAAGTTTAGTTCATTTCTCGAGTGGGTGGTGCGGATGGAAGTGGGAGATAAAGCGGTGGTGCACTATCTGGATGATTTCCTGTGTGTGGGGCCGGCCGGCTCTCCCGCGTGCCAGCACTTGTTAGGTACTATTCAATGGGTGGCGGGCTGCTTTGGGGTGCCGCTGGCGGCGGATAAAACTGAGGGCCCGACTGAGTGCCTTAGTTTCCTGGGTCTGGAGATCGATTCAGTGCGGGGGGAATGTCGGCTGCCGCTGGCAAAACTAGAAGGGTTGCGCGGCGTGGTGGCCGAGGTGCGTCGGGCACGGAAGGTGACCCTGCGCCGACTGCAGTCGCTGGTCGGTATGCTCAATTTCGCCTGTAGGGTGATACCCATGGGTAGGGTGTTTAGCCGCAGCTTATCGGCGGCTACCGCGGGGATTCGTTCCCCTCACCATTTCATACGGGTATCTTCATCCATGCGGGCAGACTTGGGGGTGTGGGATACCTTCCTCAGGGACTTTAACGGGAAGGT
The DNA here is from genome assembly GCF_036172605.1 of Pelobates fuscus. Classification (NCBI taxonomy): domain Eukaryota; kingdom Metazoa; phylum Chordata; class Amphibia; order Anura; family Pelobatidae; genus Pelobates; species Pelobates fuscus. The sequence goes on along the minus strand of NC_086317.1, from coordinate 89,068,311 downwards.
GTTCTTTCGGCAAGGGGGCGTGTCGACAGCCGAGCTGGAGCTGTATACCGACGCGTCGGGTAGCGTGGGTTTTGGGGCCTACTTCAGCGGGAGCTGGTGTGCAGAAAAGTGGCCGGAGGCATGGGGGCGGAGCCCCCTCATGCGTAACCTGGCGTTTCTAGAGCTGTTCCCACTGGTGGTGGCGTTGGCTCTGTGGGGGGACCGGTTGAGGGACAGGAAGGTAGTTTTCTTCTCGGACAACATGTCCGTGGTGCACGCGGTTAATAATCAGTCTGCGGGGGGGCGGAGCTAAGCGGCCATGCTGAGCGGTCGCACTGGAGACGAGCTCCGTGAAAAACCGCTCTCTAATAATCAATACCGGGGCAAAATCTTGCAAAACCTTGCCGAAACGACGGATGGGCGATCCGGTGAGAGGAGCCCTTGCACGTAGGAACCAAGCACCAAGCATTCCGGCTGAAATCGGGGGCCCCTACCCGGGGATAAGCCTGAGGCCTACCGGAGGCTCACCCAGCCAAAGGGAGAGACTGAAACCACTGACCTAGAGGTCTCCCCGGTATACTTCCTCCCCCCCCCCTGCCGGAGAGGGTTATCCCGGCACCTAAAGCCTGAAGACAGACATAGTGGGGATTGCCTTACTAAACCAGCACAGAGCCGGCAGGCTTCGGGTCACTGGGAAGCAGCTAAGATGGCCGCCCAGGGAAAGCCCCAACAGCAAAGCACGCAGGCCCATCCGGTCATGAACCCCTTAGAGGACTTTGACCGACTCTGTGCAAGCTTTTGGTCAATACTGAGCGACCAAGGAATTGCTCGCCATCTAGCAATGAAACTAGTGGCCACGTGGGTCCGTCCAATAACCAGGAGGCGCCATTACAGGCATCCACTACAATCACCCAGAAGAGCATCAAGACCACTCAAACGCCATCGAGCCCTAGGGCGGGAGACGGCGCCATATTGCAGGGGCGAACGCAAGTACCCTCACACACGAGAGAACGCGACTGTTAAGCAGGCCTCCCACACAAGCTACTCACCAGCACCAAGAGCCAACGTCCAGCGCAGCGCACATCCATCAATACCTGCTCACCAACCAGCGGCCCAGCTTGGACTATCAATGGCCTTCAGCAGACGCCGCACGCTGGACGGCGGGGTATTACTCTTGCAACGTGACAGACGCCAGAGGGCTGCCTTATGTTGCCTGAACACAGTAAACCCACGGCAGCGTGACCGCATTCCTCCCCGCAGACTGGGCATCGGATGAAAGGGAGGTAAGACCCGGTCTGCCTGATGGCCAGCTCCGGTGATGAAATCGACGTAGACGACCCGGAAAAACCCACTTAACATGACGGACAAATGTAACAAGCCAACACCCATGGACATGGTCCTTCTTATAACTTGGACTAAAGTTTCTTTTTTTTTTTTCTCCCTCTAAGCTGACACTGCTAGCCAACGTATAACATAGCTACCCAGAGATAGCTACCCAGACATAGCTGCAAAATATGCCATGGACTACCTCTCATTAATGTTTGTTTAGCTCAGAGCCAGGTAGTTTAAACTTTCCTCTGCGATTTTATAATCTCCATTATGTCCACCTACCGTTAAAGTGCAGCTGACTAGCAGGTTACCCAGCAGCCAAATAGCCTACCCGTCATAGCCTGCGCCAATTAATAGCTTTCGGGTACAACATTTATAGCACTGTCCCAAGTAATGTCTCAAGATTGCTCTAACGATTAGCAAACCACCCTCACGCACACGCATGTAGTCCCTTAATTCAATTGTGTTCTGCACCCATAAACCATTTAAGCCATACATGTATACCACTACCACCAATCACTATAAGCATAAAACATGTAAAGCCGGTACCTAACGGAACTAAAACGTGCAGTAGTTTGCATAGTTATCCAAAGTGATGACGCATCAGCGTGCCACACGAGTTTACTCTGTAAAATTTACGTTGAATAACCGATTGTTTAAGCTACTTAAAATCCTAGATTGTCATTTCCTGCAATTCTCTACCACATAAAAAAAAAAATGTGCAATGTGTTCTCAAGCCATGCTTTTTTACAACGCTGTTTATTGTTATATCGAGTGCTCATGCTGTTGGAACATGGCACACGCCTCTGTAACTGCTTTTTCCTTTTGCACACAAAAATAAAGAATTTAAAAAAAAAAAAAAAAAAAAAAAAAAAAAATAATCAGTCTGCGGCATCGAGGCCGGTGGTGACTCTGCTGCGTCGCTTTGTTTTGTTGTGCATGTCCCTGAATGTGGTCTTTCGCGCGCGCCATGTGCCAGGGTACTTGAACGAGGTGGCTGACGCTCTGTCTCGTTTTCAGTGGTCCCGGTTTCGAATGATGGCCCCGGAGGCCCAGGACAGGGGTCAGCCGTGCCCGATCGAGATGTGGCAGCTAGGAGCGTCCTGCTTGGCGGACTCGTGAAGGCTTCGCTGGCACTGGCCACATGGGCCGCATACAGTAAGGTCTGGAGTTCATGGGAACGTTCCTGGGGCGGGCTGGGCCGAGGGGTACGAGGGGAGCCGCCTCTGGATGCCTTCTTGTGGTTTACCTTTCAATTACTGGCGGGGGGCGCCTCCCCGGCGGTGATTGACAGGAACATGGCAGCAATGGCGTTCTGGTTCAAGCTCCATGGGGGAGCAGACCTTACCAAGGCGTTTATTGTCCGGCAAGCACTCAAAGGGTATCGGAGGGCTCGGAGGGCCCCCGACGCTAGGCGCCCGGTGTCGGTGCATGTGCTGGAAGGGCTTGTTCAGGTGCTGCCCACCATTTGTTTCAATGCATTTGAGGTGTCGCTATTCCGTGTGGCATTTCTTTTGGCTTTCTTTGGGGCGTTCCGCGTCGGGGAGTTGGTGAGCAACACCCGGGCGGCCACGGGGGGCCTACAGGTGTCCGGGGTACGTATACTGGATGGGAAGCTGGTGGTACACTTGGCTAGGTCCAAGACGGATGTGGAAGGTAAGGGCCGGGACGTTACGCTGGGGGCTCTGCCGGGCTCGGCACTGTGCCCAGTGGCTGCGGTGTCGGAGTATTTGGATCAGAGGCCCGCGGTTGGCGGGTCCCTGTTGGTCCACGCGGATGGCTCGTCGCTCTCTCGCTTCCAATTTCAGAAAGTTTTCAGTCTGGGTCTGGGTCGGATGGGACTGGATGCCGGCACATACGGTACCCACTCCTTTCGTATTGGGGCGGCCACGGAGGCCACACGTCTAGGTTTGGGGGATGAGGTAGTCAAGCGGATTGGGAGATGGGAATCTGTTAGGTTCCGCTCATATGTACGCTTGGGTTTGTTGGAACACTAAGGGGCATTGGGGCGGCCTTGGGGGTACGGGTGGTTTTTATCCTGTGTTTTCTTTCTTCCCCAGGCCGGGTCGCTTGGATCGTGGGTCATTCCTTCGTTTTCTGGGCTGGACGGAGGGCTGCAGCTCGAGCACAAGGCCAGCAGCTGGGCTTTCCGGAGGGCCAGCTCGTAGTGCGCTGGTGGGGGTATCGGGGCTTTTGCTGGGGGGACGTCTGCAGGGCAATATTTGGTATGGTCGCAGGCGGGGCGCGGCCGGATATGCTAGTCTTACATGCAGGCGGTAATGACTTGGGCCTCACCCCGCAGTGGAGGCTGGTTAAATGGATGAAGCAGGATCTTAACCGGTTGGTTGATCTGCTCCCCGAGGTGATGCTGGTATGGTCTGAGATTGTTCCGAGGCGGCGGTGGCGGTACGCACGGGACCCGGTAGCCATTGACAGATGCAGGGGTAAGGTAAACTGGGGGGAGTGGTGGTAAGGCACCAGGAGCTGGAGGAGGGGTTGGATGGGTATTACCGCTCGGACGGTGTACACCTTTCGGCAGTGGGTTACGACCTGCTGAATTTGGGGCTGCAGGAAGGGATGCAGAGGGCGTTCCTTCTTCGGGGTGGCGGAGCTCAGACAGCTTAAGGGGTCAAGGTCTGAGCTTGTGGCGGGATAGGGAGCTGAGAGAGAGGACATAGGCTCCCTATGAGGAACGTGAGGAACATGGAGAAATTGGAATTATGGTCAATGGTGGTTTCGAGTCCTGGAGGTGGCTCAGAACCTGGTGGGGCAGGGGTATCCGGGTATACCCCTGCCATGGTTACTTATGGTTGGCACTTGTTCGGTTCAAGTTGGCGAGGTTGGAAAATGTTGTTATATATTTGTATTTGTTATGTTGGGGGTCATTGCCCTCTATTAAAAAGAAGGATACGGATGAGAGGGGCGGAAGGTGGGGGCAATGACCCATGTTTATATGTTAATTTATTTAAAGCAATATTATCGTTATATATTATAGAAATTATTTAATAAAGCTGTGGACAAATTTTCCCATATACCAGGTGTCAGTGTGTTATTGGGTTAGGTATGTGGGGGGGTTTTGTCCAAGGTTCCGCCAGCCCATATGGCGACTATACACCGGTCATGTAGCCCCATGTAGCCAAAAGCACAGCTTAAGCGGAACAGGGCCTTGACAGGGGTTAGGAGGCGGGCCCAGGAGGAACAGACAGGACAGGTGGGTTATGGGATATGTGGGTTTGGCTATTTAAGGGAGGAGCCATTTTGTGAGGTTCACTTCTAATTTCCTACCCGGTTTAGTTTGTCCCGCCCACCCTCCCTGTATATTTATGTTTAGATAGGAGTTATCCCGTTTTTTCACAGCGGCGGGATAGGGAGCTGAGAGAGAGGACATAGGCTCCCTATGAGGAACGTGAGGAACATGGAGAAATTGGAATTATGGTCAATGGTGGTTTCGAGTCCTGGAGGTGGCTCAGAACCTGGTGGGGCAGGGGTATCCGGGTATACCCCTGCCATGGTTACTTATGGTTGGCACTTGTTCGGTTCAAGTTGGCGAGGTTGGAAAATGTCGTTATATATTTGTATTTGTTATGTTGGGGGTCATTGCCCTCTATTAAAAAGAAGGATACGGATGAGAGGGGCGGAAGGTGGGGGCAATGACCCATGTTTATATGTTAATTTATTTAAAGCAATATTATCGTTATATATTATATAAATTATTTAATAAAGCTGTGGACAAATTTTCCCATATACCAGGTGTCAGTGTGTTATTGGGTTAGGTATGTGGGGGGGTTTTGTCCAAGGTTCCGCCAGCCCATATGGCGACTATACACCGGTCATGATAACATACAGAAACATACACTGGTACACATAGAGATACACAGACACACAGATATAAAGACACACAGATACAGACACCGACACACAGACACATATGCTGGTCAAAATTTACATCTCATACATGCAAATTTGTGTATCTAATGTGCCGGCTATATTGGTTATAATATTATTTTGTTTAGTACTAAACCTGCAAAGCTGTGCAATTTAATTTTATTTTCCCTTTCCCTTTTTTTTCTTTCTGTATCCCTAACTCTTGTTAATTTTATTATGAAAACTTCAATAAAAACTAAATATTAAAAAAAATTAAAAATGTACAGATAGTTTCCTACCTTTTGGGTGCAGGGGGATGTCTTTTGGCTTTTGGGAGTTAGGGGCTGGTTCTCCCAGTCCATGCCCCCTTCTCTTAACTGCCTTCTTCTCCTCTCTCCCGTGCGACTCTACGCCTCTCTGGGAGGAAGGGAGAGCTGGTCTCACTGCCAATAAGCATGGATCGCGGACGCATTGTTAAAGGCTGCTGACACATGCTAACCGAGTGGCCCTAAGTGCATGGGCACCCGATGGTCCTCCTTATTGTGCGGACCCTGGTACAGGTGCACCGGCAGTCAGGGCCGGATTAAGAGCACAGTGGGCCTGGTGCTGACAATTATGATGGGCCTAATTACGGAATCTTATCGACCAAAAACACTAAAACAGTCATACCTCCCAAGCGTCATGATGGATATGGTGCTGGAGGGAAACTCATAGAATGCAGCTATAAGAAAACACATACTCTATGCTAATCTCTCCCTAACTTATGCTTTCATTTTTCAAGTAAATCCATAACCCCTAACAGCAGTGTCCAGTGAAGCAGGAAGTCAATGGGTGGGGTAAAAGGGTGTGCCACTGGCGCGAATCATGTGACCAGACCTGCCAAAAGGGGGTGAACATGCCCAAAAAGGGGGCAGTTTGTCCAAAGAATTGGAAGGTCAGCCTGGCATGAATGCATGTCAGGCTGCCTGCCAATCCTGCAGGCTGTCAAACTAAAGGCATACTATGCAGGCAGCACCCTGAGCTTGACATAAATGCGTCTAATGATGCGCTCACTCCATGCTTTCTAAGGACTGTACCCTAGCACTCGCTGGTCCACTTGTCTTCTTACCTTCTTACTAGCAGGCAGAAGTTCCTGGTATATAGCCTGAGACAGAGAAAATGTGTATGTAGTGAGTATAGAAGAAAGGGAACATGCCACAGTGTTAGAGGGACCAATGTCTGCATTACCTAAACTAATTTTATTGTCAGCCAGTCCACACAAGTTTGTTCCCATACATCCCTCTTAAGCTACCAAACTTAAAGGGACACTATAGTCACCAGAACAACTACAGCTTATTGTATTTGTTCTGGTAGGTAGAATCATTCCATTCAGGCTTTTTGCAGTAAACACTGTCTTTTCAGAGAAAATAACTCCTTTGGCCGCTCCTTAGATGGCTGCTAGAGGTGCTTCCTGGGGCAGTACTGCCTAGTGTGCAGCACTGCCATTCAGTGTCTCCACCCTCTGCATGCAGACACTGAACTTTCCTCATAGAGATGCATTGATTCAATTTATCTTTATGAGGAGATGCTGATTGGCCAGGGCTACTTTGGACTTGTGCTGGCTCTGCCCCTGATCTGCCTAGTTGACAGTCTCAGCCAATCCTATGGGGAAGTATTGTAATTTGCTCAGACCACCACTTCTGATGATGTCAGCAGACAGTCAGTTCAGAGGCAGAGCCAGCCGCTGCAGACTTGACTACAAGTAAGATTTTACTATATTTAGGGAGGCAAGAAGGGGCCAGGGTGGTGGTTTTAACATAATAGGGTCAGAAATACATGATTGTGTTCCTGACCCTATAGTGCTCCTTTAACCCCTTAAGGACCAAACTTCTGGAATAAAAGGGAATCATGACGTGTCAGACACGTCATGTGTCCTTAAGGGGTTAAGCAAGAGTATGTGAAGAGTTGCCACCTTTCTTGGAAAAAAATACCAGCCTTAATCATTTGTATAATTAATTAGTTATGCGTGACATCACATGATGTAAATCACAAGGAGTGACATCAGAGAAAATTCTGTAAAATCACCAACTACTCACAGTTTGATTCTGCTGTATATATGGATTGCTCCCAGTGTCTCCCTGTCTCCCAGTGTCTCAGTCTCGCAAGTCACTCAGTGTCTCAGTGTCCCTATGTATCACAGTGTCAGTGTCCCCATGTCGCCCAGTCCCCTAGTCTCCCAGTGTCTCAGTTTCCCAATTTCTCCCAGTGCCCCAATGTCTCAGTGAGAGACATGGGAACACTGAGAGATATGGGGACACTGAGACAATTAGGGAAACTGGGAGAAATGGGGACACTGAGACACTAGGGACACAGACACTGGGAGACATGGGGACACTGAAACATTTGAGGACACTAAGACACTAGGGACACAGAGACATGGGAACACAGACACTGGGAGACTAGGGAACACTTGCTGGGAGACACACTTAGGGACACTGGGAGACATGGGGAAGTTGTGAACATAGACATGGGGACACTGGGACATATAGGGACACTGGGAGACATGGGGACACTAGGCACACAGACACTAGGAACACAGACACTGGGAGGCATGGGGACAATGAAACATTTGGGGACACTTATACTCTAGGGACACAGAGATATGGGAACACAGACACTGGGAGACTAGGGGACACTGGCTGGGAGACCACACTGGGAGGCATGGGGACAGTTGTGGACATAGACATGGGGACACTGGGACATATAGGGACACTGGGACACATGGGGACACTAGGCACACTGAGAGACATGGGACACACACTGGGAGACTTGGGGACAATAGGGACACTAGCTGGGGGACATGGGGACATAGTCTCTCCATGTCCCAATGTCTCAGTGTCTCCCAATGTGTCTCAGCATCCCCATGTGTCCCAGTGTCCCCTAGTGTCTCAGTGTCCCCATGTTTTCCAGTATCCCCAAGTGTCTCAGTGTTCCCAGGTCTCCCAGTGTCTGTGTCCCCATGTGTCCTAGTGTCTCAGTGTCCCCTAGTGTCTGTGTACCCATGTGTACCCTAGTGTCTGTGTCCTCTAGTGTCTGTGTCCCCATGTGTCTCAGTGTCTCAGTGTCTCAGTGTCCCCATGTTTTCAAGTGTCTCAGTGTTCCCAGGTCTCCCAGTGTCTGTGTCCCCATGTGTCCTAGTGTCTCAGTGTCCCCTAGTGTCTGTGCCCCCTAGTCTCTCAGTGTCCCCTAGTGTCTCCATATGTCCCCTAGTGTCTCAGTGTCCCATAGTGTCTGTGTCCCCATGTGTCTCCTAGTGTCTCAGTGTCCCCATGTGTACCCTAGTAACTGTGTCCTCTAGTGTATGTGTCCCCATGTGTCCTAGTGTCTCAGTGTCCCCTAGTGTCTGTGTCCCCATGTGTCTGTGTCCCCATGTGCCTCAGTGTCCCCTAGTGTCTCAGCATCCCCTAGTGTCTCAGTGTCCCCATGTGTCCCTGCTGCCTTTCCCCCCATCCCTCACTTACCTGAGCTGTAGAGCTGCTGTCTGGACTCTGTGCTGTGTTGCTGCTCCCCCATGGATCAGTGAGTAGTAGAGAGAGGCAGGGATATGCTGTAACTTCCTATCCCTGCATCTCTCCACAGACAGTGACCCCTACTGGCTGGTATTGCAGAGTAATCTCCATTTATTCTGAGAAAAATACCTGCATTTGTATTGCTGGTATTACTGCAATACCAGCACGGCCAGGCAGCCTAAAATACCGTCTGTGCCAGTAAAATACCAGTCAGGTGGCAAACCTAAGAGTAGTGTGTTAAAAAAAAAATAAAAAAAAATTTTTTTTTGTTTTTTTTTAATGGGCCTATTCCATGGGCCTGGAGCTGGAGCTCCATCAGCCCCTATGTTAATCCGGCCCTGCCGGCAGTAGTTCTGCCACTGGTTGCACTGTTCCACCACCTATTGTCTCTGTCATCGAAATGGGTGTAATTCCTTCAAAATTACAGCATATGGATCAGTCTGCTACCTAGATAAATTCATTGTTTCCTACCTGTACAGCAGTGTTACCAACTATTAATGAATTTACTGTCAATAAAAGTTGTTTAAAGGAACACTATAGGGTCAGGAACAAAAACATGTATTCCTGACCCTATTATGTTAAAACCACCATCCAGCCCCCCAAAATATTGCAAAATCTTACTTTTATTGCTGTCTGCTGCTGCTGGCTCTGCCCCTGATCTGCATGCGTGACTGACATCACCAGAAGTGTTGCCAAACACAGCCCTGGCAAATCAGCATCTCACCACAGAGATACATTGAATCAATGCATCTCTATGAGGAAAGTTCAGTGTCTCCATGCAGAAGGTGGAGACACTGAATGGCAGTGGGTGTGGAGTTAATATGCTGGCACCCGCTGGCTGGAAACTGTACCACATGCAGAGGGGAAACAGAAAGTAGTCTCCACCATTAGACATTAGGGACCTTGGCCAGTTAATTTAATATTGCTTGATTTTCTTTTCATTATGGGTGCCAGCGGGCCTTATGTTAGACTTTTACCTAAGGCCTCGCAAAATCTAAGGCCTCTGCCTAATGCTATGGTGTCCCTTTAACACATATATTCCATACACACTCATGGGAATACACAAACATACCCAGATACAAATTGCCAGACAGACATACACTCACACAGTGATTCTCAATGCCAGACACACTGTCAAACATACACACATGTCTCACAGAATGCACAGGCAAACATACAAACACTAACACACACACACACGTATGGACAGAGACATGCACAAATGCAAGTATTGAAATTTAAAATGCTTTAATCACCCTACTATTTGCCTAACTTTTACCAGGATGATGACATCCCTGTGGTCCAGTACGGATTTGGCACAAACTCGGGGCTGTTCTCAGGTGTCTGTGAAGGACACTTTCTGTCTTCCCGCATGGCTTCCACTGCGCACTGGGAGGAATGGATCCATATTTCATCCCCCCCTCCAGGCTTCATCACCCTTTCTCTCTAAATCTCCATTTTCCTCCCATTCCCATTTGTCTCTCTCCCCCAGCACTAGGAGCAGCATCACCTCTCTTGTATGTACATAGCGGGGAAAGTGGTGCGACTAAGAGTAAGGAGACTACCCCAATTCTCCCCCCAATAATGACAAACAACGGATATTGGATGAAACAGGCCACAGCATTTATTAAACTTACAACTGTAGGACTCATCCGAACTTTATTCTTTTTCTTTAATTCAAATATAAATAAACACATAAATATATATATATATATATACATACCATAATTAACATATAAATTACACTTATTGCCCTACAGCCTCCAACTTAAATAACCGTCTTTGCCAACGAACTTAACCAGGTGCCTAAGCACCAAAACTTTACCCACTGGTGTCTCGCCTCCCCCCTCGTCCAAACCAAAAATTCCCATCATCTTAAATGCTCTACCACCAGCCGGCTTTTTTGCTCGATGGGCACGTCCTATTCGGTAACTTAAAAGTTTACCTTACAGAGCAGGGGAGGTTGAGACCCACCATGTCCATCTCCTGACATTCTATCTGCTCCCCGACCCTGTTGGCAAGGACACGCTCCCCGCTAGCTGTGACGGAACAAAAACAGAAAATTCGGGTGGGTGGGTGGGAAGTTGTTTGCTGGCCAGAATCCCAAAAGGCCCTGAGGTAAGATGATCCCTGCCCCACTACAAACCCATAACCACTCCCCTAATCACATATAGCCAATCACTAGCACCATCCCCACACTCAAACATGTGCCCTTGTCCGTTTAGCTGTGCTGACTCCCCAGGGCCTTTCCCTCCAGAAGATAGCAGCTCTTATGTGGTGTGATGATGCCTTACTAAAAAAGGGGCTTCCTGGTGTGAGGGAGCTGAATGGTGCAGGCAGGTAGGTACAGACCCGCTCCTTCACAGATGCAACCTTCACTCAGGCTTTCAGCAATTAGAGCAGGTGAACCCCAAATCCTTGGGGATAGCCTTCGATATCTGATAGCTTGGCTGCTGTCATTCCATGCACCACCTATTAGTGGGCAGCCCTCTGCTGCTTGGCCCATGCTACAGACCCTGTTCTCCAGTCAGGTGAGCTAGGTGGCCGCAAAGTCCCAGTGAGTACGAGGCCTTAAGCGATCAGCTAAATCACTTATTTAGAGAGCCGCCTATGGCATTAGGAATACAAATGTGTATTCCTAGTGCTATATTAGGTCACTGGTATTCCTAACGCTCCAGTACACTGGTGGCCATATAGATCCCGGTTACCGTTCTCCCTCTGACATCCTTTGCATCGAGCTCTGCTCTAACTTTCTAATTCTATGATCTTAGCCAATCCATTGGAAAGCATAGGGAGGCTAGTGCGCATGCACAGCAATACTCCACACTGTAACAATCAGATGGTCTCTCTGAGCATCTCTAGTGGCTGTCTGAGTGACAGCATTTAAACCCAGTAATGCAGAACAGCAATGTTTTCAGCTGCACTGTTACTATAGACGGACCACTTCATTGAGATTAAAATGTTTGGATGCTTACAGTGTCCCTTTAATCACATTACTAAATTTTTTTACAGTTTCGACAAATATATAATGCAATTACAGGTGTGCACAAAGTGTGACAGTTGTGACAGGTACTCCCCTCCCTCGCGCCCCCTCTCCTGTAGCGCTGAAGGGGTTAAACCCCATTCAGTCACTTACCTGAATCCAGCAGGGTCAGGCTCCGCTCACGCTCCTCTCTATTTCCGATGTCAGCCGGCGGGGGAGAACTAATGCGCATGCGCAGCAATGGCCACGCTCGCATTCGAATTTCCCCATAGGAAAGCATTAATCAAAGCTTTCCTATAGGGAAAACAATCTGACACTGGAGGCAGTGGTGTATTTTGGTTTTGTGCTGCCCTTGCATGATTAAACCTGGGCACCCCATAATCTAAATTTGCCCCACTTTCCCCCACTTAAGTCACTTTCCTAAATCCAGCGCAGGTTCCTCAGCGCTGGGTTAGGCTCCTCCGCTCCTGCATTAGCCTTTCCGCCATGCACAGCCATGCACAGCTTGAGGACGTCCAGCATCTGTTAGGCGACTTTTGGTCGCCTAACCACCCGGAAGTCCCTCTGGTAGACGAGAAGTGGAGTTAACCCCTTCTCAGAAACTGCAATAATTACACATGCAGGCTTAAGGGGACTGGGACACTGCACCCAGACCACTTCAACGAGTTGAAGTGGTCTGGGTGCCTATACTGCACACCCTTTAGGCACACACTCTGACAGACACACACGTTCACTGACAGATACACACTGGCAGATACACGCTGACAGTCAGACACAGACGTCACTGACAAACACAAACTCACTGATTTGACACACATACATTCACTGACACACACTCACTCATTAACACACACTGACAGTCACACACACACTTAATGATAAACAGACTCTCACTGATTTGACAAACAGTCACAAACATACACACACACACACACTCACATACACACACACTCTCACATTATTATTAATATAATGTCAAATTTTCCACCCAGCCTCCCTACCTGGCGAGCTGGCGTGGGGCTGTGGGGGACCAGTGGGGCTGCTGTTAGACGTGAGGATGTGTTAGCACGAGAGGCGGCAAGGGAGCTGCGATCTCCCTGCTCTGCTCCGTCGCGCCTCGCGGACTGTCTACTGATGCTGGGAGACGGAATGACGTCACATTCTGGCTCCCTTGGCATCAGCAAATGGCGCACAATGGAAGCAGAGCGATCACAATTCCCTCGCCGCTTCACATGCTAACACAGCTGAACGCCGGGGGGGGGGGGGGTCCATAAGGTGGCCAGCTCTTGGTCCCCCCCATGACAGGGGGAACACCGGGGAAGCCCGAGTGGGAGTTTGGGGGCAGCATTTTTTGCTGCCCCCTGGTTAGTGCCGCCCAAGGCAAATGCCTAGTTTGCCTTGGGCTTAATACACCACTGACTGCAGGTCCTCATGCAGAGCGTGAGGACGTCCAGTGTCAGATAACGGACCAAAAGTTCGTTTAGATTCTAGAAGCCCTCTAGTGGCAGTCTGGTAGACAGCCACTGTGGGCAGACTTAGAGCTTCAGTGTCCCTTTAACTATATTTTAGCTTGTTTAATAAAAATAAATGCAATTTATGATCAGGTATTCAAAATGAAAGGTACTGTGTACAGTTTAAATTAATATGTTATTGATATGCTCTGAAATGTCAATACTTTTTCATTCTTTTTAGCTTTAAAATTCTGAGTGTACAAGGTATAGGTGATATTTTACTATTATTTCCCAGAATTAGACAAAAAATTAGACCTGAAAGAATTGATGAAAATGTTGGATCTTAGATAACATTTGGCCCTATTATGTACTTTTTGCTGGGTCAACCGTCAAAATTAATTAATATAATTCTTTAAAATGCATTAGGACAAATGTTAATTCCATGTTAATGGATTTTTTCCCCATGGATAATCTGTGTGAGTAAGCAATGGCTGATATATTGGCCAGTGGTGGAATACTGAAAAAACTGAAGAAGGATTTCTATAAAAAGGCTTTTTTTCCATTATTGATGCATTTTCAGCATTGTGTGCGGATATTACTTTTACAAATGGGGATAACTAACCATACTGATTTGTTTGCTTTAAAAAATGCTGACTGCAATCATTCTTCATGTCGCTGCCAATCAATATCTGTATAAACAATTGTTTATTTCTTCCTCTCTGTAATCTGATTTTAATGATCTTTTCAGGCATGAGATTGATTTTACATTTTGAGACGGGAGCTTGCCTTTTTCAGGTATAATCCTACTGCTTGACAGGTTGATGACAGTGAAGCTGCATTGTGTATTACATTCAGACTCCAAGTGAAATGAACGCATAAAGTGGACATTTAAGGCAATTGTATCAACAGCGTTTATGTGTACGTCTCTTACTTTACAGATCATTGACTTACCTGTTTGCAAAATGGAACTCAGTGACTGTGCAGCCAACGGACATTATGCAAACATTAAAATATAGATAAACTACGTGTTACCATTGCCATTTATATTAATGCTTTTTTTAAAATCAAAAATACTACTTTCCTTATAGAAAAAAAAGGCAAATCTCTTGCTCAGAAAGGCAAACAATACAGGAAAATTAGACCAAAGAGAGATAGACGATGCACGAGAGTGGTGGCAACTTGGATTTATGTCAAGGGTGGTAAATTTGCTTGCACTGATTGTGGTGAACTCAAATATCAATATTAGCTAGCGTCATTCCTAAAATATATCAGTGCACATGTGATAGTGATGTATGTGATTGAGCAGCATTGGAAAGAAAAAGAATAATAGAAGGGTAATCCAGACGTGGACCCTTGCTCACGGTGTTTAGAGGTATCAGCTATACTTCACTGATGAGGCCTAACAGGGCTGAAACGATCGTCTGGGGTTTGCTGTATCTCTCGTGCAGAGAGAGACGGACTGCATATGGGATCTGGACTGCCCTTTTGGGTGGGATCAGTCTGATATGCAAATGATCCTGGTTCTTTTTGGACTGGCTCCTCATGTCCAGTCATTTGCCAAATCCTGCCTCTTCCATCTCAAAAACATTGTGTGTATTTGCCCCTACTTAACGCCAGATGCTGCTAAGGTGCTAGTCCATGTCACAATCCTCTCTCGCTTTGACTACTGCAATTCACTTTTCAGTGGTCTTACGTGCTTCCAACTTTATAGTCTATAATGAATGAGGTGGCGAAGATAATCATCACGTCTGCCCACACCTCTCATGCCACTGTCAGTCCCTGCATTGGCTTTCCGTAAGAGCTAGGGCTCAATATAAAATTCTGGTTCTTGCTTACAAATCTCTACATAATGCTGCTCCACCCACTCTATCCTCCCTAATACACAAGTATGTCCCGTCTAGACACTTATGCTCTACTGAAGACCTACGTCTATCCTCTGTTCACCTGTACCACCTTCAAGACTTCTCTAAGGCTGCACCGTTCCTGTAAAACCCACTTCCCTTCTCCGTTAGATGCTCACCAAGTCTCCAAACCTTCAAAAAAATCATTAAAAACTCACTTCTTCACAAAACCGTATCAATTAAACTGTTAATAGCTCCCAATTGATTCCTCTCCTGCAACTATCATTAAAAATAATAGTGAATACTATTCTACCAATCTACTTCTCTATTCCTACCCTTACCCTTTGTGTCACTTTACCCCACGCCCTCTAGCATGTAAGCTCATTGAGCAGGGCCCTCAACCCCTCTGTTCCTGTGTGTCCACCTGGTCTGATTACAATTACATGTTTGTTAGTCCACCCATTGTACAGCACTGCCGAATTTGTTGGCGCTATATAAATAATAATAACAATAATAATAGCACAAGAAGAGATAAAAACCAGCTTAAGATCTGACTGGGGACCCATCAAATAGCAGGCTATTTGAGCTGCTGTCCTTTCTCAGTACTCTTTAGCACCTTGTATTTTGCTCTCCCAAACACTGGAAAAAAATTATGCGCAGGCCTAGTGTCAAAATTTACAATATATAGCTCCTGTGATATATTGACCAAGAAACAAAAAGGGGCACTAGAAGCATGGCCTGAGAACAAACCTAAAGACAAGTGGTGTGATATAGTGATATATATTTTATATAATGATATCAACTTTTACACTTTAAAAATAGGAACACTTCCTCATTCATCTGTTTCCTCTTTTTTTCTTTTCTTTTTATTCTTTATTTTTGTTGTGCAGGTACATTGCAAAATCGAATGAGACAACAGTATACACGTTGTGTACAGTCAGTGGCATGAGTATATGCACATTTTTATTTTTTGTGATAGATAGACAAGCTTAGCGTAACTTATGAGTATTCACAGTAAAGTTTAGAATGTGTGTAAAGTAGGAGTGGAATACAGGAGAGTTGTGTAGGTTAGGTCTAGCTGGGTATAGAATTATAGTGAGTAAACCATAAGGTTAACTTTGAGCTCAGGCAATAATAGAACATCTTGATTGCTGTGCTTTGCTATAGTTTAAACGTGATGTACGGACATAAGGCTTTCATCATGCTGCGAGTTAGTTAGGTGTGCCTTTGTAGTGTTTCTCGTGGGATTAACCCCTGAGTTGCCCCATCATGGCGTAGTATGTGAATTTAGAAATGCATGCATTCAGAGAAACAATGAAAACATAAACAACATAAACATAAGATCGATGTCAACATTAGCAGGTTTGTAGATCAGTACACAGGATCTCTGTGGTGGCAGCTTTGATTTATTGTCAAGTGTCCCTGGGAAGTGTCCCTTAGAAGTGGGGGCGATGTTCTCTGGGTGACATGACCCTTTCAGCCAATGCCTTGGCTTGATATTGTGGGGGGGGACTCTGGGTTTTACAGCTTGAGTGGGGTATGCCGGGCCGTCGCCCCCACCTCCCCATGCCTAAGAGGGAGTCTGCCTCTGGGGTCTGTGGGCACTGGCGTCTTGGTGAAGTAAGACTCTACCCGCCGGGGGGTTGTTGGGGCCTTGGGTGATCCGCCGCCGCTTATGGGTGTCTGGCCTCTGCCGTCATGTTCGTTGCTTTACGGCTGTAGCCAGGGTTG
The DNA here is from genome assembly GCF_036172605.1 of Pelobates fuscus. Classification (NCBI taxonomy): domain Eukaryota; kingdom Metazoa; phylum Chordata; class Amphibia; order Anura; family Pelobatidae; genus Pelobates; species Pelobates fuscus. Next base: position 89,051,585 of record NC_086317.1, on the reverse strand, counting down.
CCCGCAGCTCAGGTGGGCCTGAATTAGGCTGCACCGATGCTCATAGGCTTGCCGTGCCCTGAGGAGGCCCAGGATCTCTGCGGCTCGCAATGTTGCGTACACTTCACCTTTGTGGTGTCTGTGGGGTTGACATCCGAGCTTCCAGCTTTTCCCAGAATCTCTGGAACGCTTTGTCCAGACGTCGCATCATGAGGTCCACCGAGTTTGGTAGGACCGTCTCTGGCCCGAGCAGCTTGTGCCTCTGTATAGAAAGCTCGTCCTCCATCCTGTGTAAGTCGGCTGAGTGCGCTCTGCGGCCTGTGTCAGTCGTCTGATTGCCGCGCGGGTATATGGGGCAAGCCAGGGGGGACCGGGATAACCCCCGCCGGTACAAAGGGGGGGGTGGGGTGGAACAGCTCTAGTCGGATTTCTCACCGCTGTTCGAAGCAGTAGGAGAGCGGACGCCTCTCCTTAGCTCAGTGGCTGGTAGGCCGCAAAGCCTTGTGTCGGATTTCTCAGCAGCATGGCAGCCCATGACAGGTATCCTAGGAATACCAGTGTGTCAGGAACAAGATTATTATCGCTCTGAGTCCAGATTTCTTTTTGGCTCAGTAAGTAAAATAAATAAATGTATTAATAAAAACTTATGCATTACTAAAATCAAAGCTGTAAAAAAAATACAATTTATACTAAAATACTTTTTGTGGTTTTCTATGATATTCCTATCATAGAAAGACACATGTTCAAACTTAAAACAGAAATGTTTTTATTTATCATCATCAACTGTATTATTTGTGTCAGTGCAAAGGACTCCAGCCACCCAAGGTCATTGATAAGTGGCACTTACTCCTAAATGCTTATTGCAACTACCCTCTACAACCAGGTACTGTAAAATCCATACTTTAGGGAGCTGTTCCAGAAATGTCCCATGTGATGTCAGTAGTTTTGGACAATAAACCAAAAAGGTGGGCATTTTTGGAACAGAATGAATAAGCTGAATTTATTCCAGTTCATTCCAGTCCTATAAAGTAACATGCTCTGCATGCTGTTGGCAGCCAGTATTGGACAAATTATATTAGATCCAACATTATACCTATAGCCTGGTAAACTATGAGCAGTTGTGACAAGCTAAATAACAAGGAGACATCTCTACCTTCTCCTGTCCAGCTCTGGCTATTTCCTCATATAACTTCTGCCCTGGACACTGCAGCCCCGCTCCAAACATGAACCTCAAGGAGGAAGAGCCTCCAACTGTGGCACACTAATGCCTCGTTTCCACTGAGTGGATCGGTTCGGTACAGTTTGGAAGGTTTAGAATGGTCCAGCCTATACAGGTGAGCGTTTCCACTGCAAGTCAGGTTTAGAAAAAATGCCTAGCATGTCATCCAATCAATGTACGCCCTAACCGTACCGTACCGTACCATTTCCTATGGCCCTACATCTGAAGCAGGACCCTGAATGGTGTGGTACGGTTCGGTTGTATGGGCCACTTTCATAATGGAAACACTCAAAATAGCGTACCGTACCGAACCGACCCGAACCGATCCGCTCAGTGGAAACGAGGCATAAGTCAATCCACTACCTGCAGAAATGCTGCTGTTCAGCTGAACACGCACTTTGTCTTACATTTTCCATTTTAAATTAATCTTGTACAGCACAGTCCTCACCCAAAAACAATTATACTTTTCCTCTCTCATTAGTTAATGCTCCCACAATCCCAAGCATCTATTTGATACCTTCAGCTGTCTTCTTCGCCCTATTGTGGCCACCCTTCAAAGTAAACTTTCTGTTGATAGCTTTGCGCTATTTTACTGACCAGATTAAACAGTTAATCTGCTCTCTCTCAAACACACTTAGATCAGGCTTTCTCCCTGGCTCCTGAAAAGGAGGTTGAGGCGCTTCTCATTTCCTCTCGCGCATCACCTGTCTGCTATCTCACTTTATCTGATCTCTCACCTCCTGGCTTGTGCCATCCTTAACACATATCTTTGGCATTGTTTCTGCTCCCCTTAAAAAATACTGCTGTTGCACCATTTCATAAAAAGCCTTCGTTTGACGCATCTTCCCTTTTCAACTATCATCCCATATCCCTGCTCCGCTTCTCCTCAAAGCTTTTGGAACGACTTGACTTTTTTTTGTGTCAATCTTTCTTTATTCACAGTCATGATAAAAATATACAATTCGGTGAGCTCATAGTTGCGGGTACATTAGGCTTCCTCAACACAACATTGCATATTGAGAAGCAGAGCAGATAAGGAACGACTTGTTTCTGCCCCCTCCAGTCTACTGAGACCGGTCTGAGTAAAGTGACTAACGATCTAATCACCGCTAAAAAAAAAAAAAAATCTTCAATCCTCAGTCTCTCTGTCCTTTTGTGGTTCTCATCCTATCTCTCCCAATGTTCATTCGGTGTCCCCATTTTTAATGACACTACCTACCCTTGTCCTGTCTTGGTCCCCTGAGGCTCTGTCCCCTATTGTTTTCTCCCTATACTAAGGATGTGCATGGGCAAAAAATTTGGGTTGGTTAGGAAATTTGGACCAATGGCATTCGGTTCGGTTCAGCACTTGTGATGGCAGTACTGGGAGGCGGTAGCCTTATAGATGTGTAAGTGGTTGTGGTGGCAGTCCTGGCACTGGGAGCCCCATAGATGTGTTAGTGGTTGTGGTGGCAGTCCAGGCACTGGGAGGCGCTAGCCTTATAGATGTGTAAGTGGTTGTGGTGGCAGTACTGGCACTAGGAGCCCCATAGATGTGTAAGTGGTTGTGGTGGCAGTCCGGGCACTGGAAGGTGGGAGCCCCATAGATTTGTAGGTGGTTGTGGTGGCAGTACTGGCACTGGGAGGCGGGAGCCCTATAGATGTGTAAGTGGTTGTGATAGCGGTCCGGGCACTGGGAGGTGAGAGCCTTATAGATGTGTACATCCCCATAAATGTCATATCCCCTGATAGCCCTGATCTGGGTTACCAACATATTCAAAAATCACCCAGACCAGTTCAGGGGTTTCCGACCGCACACGAGGCTCCTGCCCAGAAACAGTTCCATGAGTTTAGGCTGTGCGGCCGGTCTATTTCGTTAAGTCTTAAAAACTAACAAATGCACAAATTGCTCCCCCTGGCTCATAGTAGCGATTGTTCGCCTGGTTCGTGGGAACCAAACTACTGAACAGCGCTCTCCTGGCTGTTCGGGAAAAGGAAGCAGGCGTTTGTTCAGTTTGACAGGTGTTCGGGAAGTCGAGTGTCTGATTTCAGTTCCAGTCACTCGACGACCAAGTCCCACTGCCTGATGGCCACCGTTTTCTCCTGCACGTGGCGTTCAACTATACTAACGGCGGCCACACAGGGAGAGCGCTTAATCGACTGTTCTCTTTGAAGTTAATGAGCCAGGGGGGTGGTCTGCAAGTTGATGGTTTCTGCCTCACCTCTCTTTGTGTTATCTTTCATTCTGGCCTCACCTTTACACCTCATGTCTATTCTGTTTCCACATCCTGCCGATTCCACCTTAAAAACATGTTCGCCCCTTTCTTGCGCAAGATGCTGCTAAGGAGCTTGCTCATGATCTAAAAATTTTGTGCATCAATTATTGTAATTCCCACCTAATTGGTCTCCCCAGACACCGTACTGCCTCGCTACAGATTGCAACGAATGCTGCCGCAAGGTTGATTTGTCCCTCCCTTCGCTCCTCTCGCCCCTCTGCCTATCCTTACATTGGTTTCCTTTACCCTTTAGGAGTTGATTCAAAATACTAACTCTTATCTCTAAAGCTTTAAAAAAAATTAATTCGGTAGTTACAGCTACCGAATGAAAAAAAAATAATTAAACAAAATAACTTTGTGATTTCTTCACAGGCTCCCCACTCCCAGTGCTCGGACTACTACCACAACCACTTACACATCTATAGGGCTCCCAGTGCCCGGACTACCACCACAACAACTTCCCAATCTGCAGGGTTTCCAGTGCCAGGAATTAGCTTATTCGTCAAGATTCCTGTCATCATTCATGTAATTTTCCCTCCCTCTCTCTTGTTTTGCCACTTTTCAGAAATCCGAAGCACTTCGGAACTTCGGCCATTCTGTCATTCGTAAGCATCCGAATTGCACGAAATTTGACCGAATATACATTCGGAACTGAACGAATTGCACATGTCTACTCTATACTGCATCTCTTGGCAAACGTATTAATGACACGCAGATATATCTCTCCCACACTCTTTTAGAATGCATCACCACTTGTCTTTCTTCAATCTATGATGGGATGTCTTTCCGATTTCTGAAACTAAATCGCTCTATAACTGAGCTTCCAATTTTTCATCCTCCTAATACTGATCCTTCTCTTTCACTCTCCCTGCAAGTTGATGGTTTCTGCCTCACCTGTCTTTGTGTTATCTTTGATTTTGGCCTCACCTTTACACCTCATGTCTAGTCTGTTTCCACATCCTGCCGATTCCACCTTAAAAACATGTTCGCCCCTTTCTTTCGCAAGATGCTGCTAAGGAGCTTGCTCATGATCTAAACATTTCTTGCATTGATTATTGTAATTCCCACCTAATTGGTCTCCCCAGACAACATACTGCCTCGCTACAGATTGCAACGAATGCTGCCGCCAGGTTGATTTGTCCCTCCCTTCGCTCCTCTCGCCCCTCTGCCTATCCTTACATTGGTTTCCTTTACCCTATAGGAGTCGATTCAAAATACTAACTCTTATCTCTAAAGCTTTAAACAATTCTAGTGCCTGTTACATTTCTCAGTCTCTCCGCTCTGCCGGTGACCTTCACCTGTCCGCTGCTCGCACAGGACATCCATTGTAAAGCACTATTGAATATGTTGGCACTTTATAACTAGTAATAATAATAATAATAATAATAATATAAATGTTTTTATTTATAGAAAAGCAGACTGAAACAAGTTCAGATTTGTATGTATGATTATGGCACCTGCTTGTTTGCATTTGACTGCTACAATCACATCTACATATTTTTGTAAGAAGCAGGTAATATACCATTTTTTCCTTTAGTTTTTCTAATGCACAGCATTATATATATATAAAGAAGTAAAATGTAATCATTACTTTTATATGTCAAGTCACAGTTTTCACTTTTAATAATATCCACTTCCGTACCTAGCATCTATCACTATGGCAACTTCACTTTGTGTCGCATACACATCATCACTATGGCAACTTCCAGTTTTGACACTTCCCATAGCACAGAGAGGTTGTCACGTTAATTGGTGAGTAATACACTTTATTTCAGTTATCTATAAATATTTTATTTAGCACCCCTCCCTCTCACATGTGCCTCACTCCAGTGCCCTATTTAACATTTAACTGCAGAGAGCACCAGGAGGAAGGATTTCCCAAGTAGATGGATTAATCTCATAAGACCAGGCATTAGGTTGCTAGAGTAGGACCTGCCAAAAAGGGGGTACATTGGCTGTGTGAAAGGATTAGAATAATAATATCCTGTAACCAAATCCCCATTACTCAGGTTTAAAAAAAAAAAAAAAAATAATAATATTTTTGTGAGCTTTGAAGTTATGGTTAATTTTGCTGCCCCTGTACACTTTAACCAGTCTAGTCTTCAGAGCCTGGGCCGCCTATTTACATATATTTATAGCGCCTATATCCTCCTGAGACCCAGCCCATTAACTTGTGCCCTCTGTACTGGACATTTCGTTCACGTGCGTCTCCTTTTATTCTTTTGAGATACTCTATCAACCCCTGCTGTATTGTAAAGAGGGCATCCTGAGCTTTCCAGTGATATGACATGTGATAGGCTGGGAAGCTGGGAGCTTCCTCTTCCTTTTTATTAAAAATGGATGGCATATTGGAAGACATTTTTTTTCCCTCGGGTCCCAGTAGGTCAATTTTTTTTCTTCTGAAGCATCAAGTCCTCTCTTTTTTGTGAGCCGTGGTAATGCTCCGGTATGCATTTCGTGCTGTGTGGAGCGTTGCCATAGCAGCCGCAGTGATGCTCACGCAACTTGTGAGAGGAGAGGACTTGATGCTGCAGAAGAAAAACTAATTGACTCCCGGGCCCCCTCTTCATTGTCCTCCAGTATCCCCCCTCCATTCTTACAGGTAAGAGTCAGGGAGGTGGGAATAAATATAATTTTATTAAAGACACATCGGCGAGTATTATGCTGCACTCTTTCTTTAATTCCCTCAGCAGCAAAGAAATAACAAATGGAAAAAACAGGTATAAACATCATAATGACAATATCCGCCTAGTAACATGAACATCCAATCAGCGACATCCTTATCCTACAGTAGGCGGAACATCTGTGACTATTTCCTCTTTCTTTGCTGCTCCCTCAGTTAAGTAGATCTTCTTTATTGTGATTGTTGTATGTTATGTGTATTTATGACTTATTAATTTTATTTCTGTGGGTTACTTAACCCTATTTTCAACCTTTTCAAATAACAAATTATTCTTGCAATTTGCTTCTAAGTTGTTTTACTATGCAATCATCTAATAATTTGCCTGGGCCTTTGGGGCACAAACTGATCCCCAAGCTCCCCTGGGTTTTCCCCCTATGGTTTCTGGGGATGAAGCCGATTTCCCAGCCTCTGAGACAGAGGCGTGATCGGGCTCCTGGCTGCCTCCATACAAGCCATATTTCCGTTTAAGACCTGGGCTCCTATGTCCAAACATTTACAGCCTTAGATAAGGCACAGTCAAATATGAAGAGGGTGTTTCACCCAAAAGTTTTTGCTGGGGTCGGCATAACAAGGGGCCGTCTGTCTGGCAGAGTTAGTAGAGGTTCACTGCCGAACCAAGACTCATACATGGGGAGAACCTCCTTTCCTGAGCAGAGGTCCACTCCAACCTTCTTCCCTCAACGAGGAAGACCCTGGGTGTCAAGAGGCACTCCTTTGGGACGACGTCCTTATGGTAAGCTATTTCACTCAATTTTCTTCCCTTTTGGTAGTAGGCGGCAGACTCACCCATTTTTCCCATGTCTGGGCTCTTATTACATCAGATGCTTGGGTACTCAGGGCTGTCAATGGGTAGCTAATAGATTTTGTTTTCCTTTCTACACAACTTTGTCCACCCAGGGAGATTGTTTTATCCCCACTAGACGTGGCCCTTGTTTCTGAGGAAGTACGAGAATTGGCACACAAAGGTGCAATCCAAGTAGTCTCAATGTAAACTCCGGGTTTCGTGAGCAATTTCTTTCTTATTTCCAAAAAAGGAGGTGGAATCCGCCTTGTCATCAATTTGAAACAACTAAATACGTATAACTTACCATCATTTCAAGATGGAAGGCATTCATTGCCTAAGAGATTTAGTCCAACCATCAGATTGGATGGTCAAACTCAACCTAAGGGATGCCTACCTCACGGTGCCAATTGCAGACGTTCATCAAGATTTCCTACAAGTTACATGGCAAGGAAGGAAATGGTGGTTCTGCTTCCTTCCCTTTGGTCTCTCTTCCGCGCCTTGGTGTTTCACCAAGCTCATGAAGACTGTTATCGCTCCCCTCCACAGTCGTGGGATTCGTATAATAATTTATTTAGCCAATATCCTGCTATTATTCCAGTCGGTCCCTGTACTTCATACTCATCTCGGTTGGACCACAACCTTATTGCAAAATTTTGGCTTTATTATAAATTGGGAAAAGCCCATACTCATTCCAACTCAACGTATAGGATTTCTGGGCCTTCTAGTGGACTCATCTCTGCAAACTCCATACCTACCAATGTCGAAACTGAAGAACATCAAAAAGGAGATACGGTGCATTCTTGCCACTTCACAATTCTCTCTCAAGTACCTGGAACCCGTGATCGGGCTCCTGGCTACCTCCATACAAGTCATATTTCCGGGCCCTCTTCACTACAGAGCCCTCCAACGTCTACAGGCATCGTACCTCGGGGTGGCGCCTCATACGAGGATATCGTGACACTAGACACAGAGGTTAGAGAGTATCAGATGTTAGGGCACTCGATGTCGATGCTCGCTCTTTCTCCCCAGAAGGAGTTGTTTTTGACATTTCATGCCAGGTCAGTCTTATACCCGGCTTTTCCCATGAAACCACTACTCTGTCTGGTGACATGTCTATGTGTTATGAAGCACGTACTGCCCCCCTTTGGACAGGATCAGACCCCCAACTTTTCATTTTCTTTCGTAAACCACATGCTCCGGTATCCTCCCCTACCTTGGCTCATTGGTGTAACGAGTATATACCCCTACACGCAGGATCCAGCCAAACAGAAGACAGCACAGAGGAGAGATACGTCTACCGGACCTTAGAGTGGCCGGACTCGACGTAATAGGAGAAGACAGAGTCAGGAACGATCCGAGGTCAAGGGCACAAAGAGACAGCGTAAACGAAAACTAGCCGGGGTCTGGTACGCAGGAATCAGCAAGCCGGCAAACAGTACAGACAAGGATAAAGCGAAAACGAAGTCAGAATACAAAGCCAAGGTCAAATACGGAGAAACACAACTGAACACAACAAGCACCAAAGGGAACTGTAGCAGAAACCACGATAGGGCAAGGAACTAAGGGAAAAGGGTGAGTATAAGTAGCCTTCAAACTAATGTGATTGGCTCCTGTCACTTCCACACCCCCAACAGGTAAGTGTATGGGGTGATTGGCATGACAGGAGCCAATGGGAGCCTTTTTGCAATTTAGGCTCCCACTGTCTCTTTAAGAGCGCGCCCGAGACTCGCGGCGCGCTCTTAGTTGCAGGCGGGACACGTGACCGCATTTCGCTGTCACTGCCGTTTTCCTGTTAGGAGAGTCGGATGAGCCGCGCGCGGCTTGAAGAGAGGACCGCGGCCGGCCCCCGGATAAGGTAAATACCGCTACAGTACCCCCCTGAGGACACGCCCTCCGGGCGGGCAGGACCAAGCCTGGCAGGAAAACGCGAATGGAAAGAACGTACAAGGCGGGGAGCATGAACAGGATCCGCAGAAATCCAACTGCGCTCCTCAGGCCCATAACCCTTCCAATGTACCAAGTACTGAAGCCGACCCCTAAGGAAACGAGAGTCAATAACAGCAGACACTTCGAACTCCTCATGACCCTCCACAGAGACAGGAGGGGGAGGGGGAGTATGCCGGGTATAGCGGTTGCGTACGTAAGGCTTCAACAACGAGGTGTGAAATACATTAGGTATACGCAGATTCTTAGGCAGACCCAAGGCATAAGAAACGGGATTAACCTTATGTATAATGCGATAAGGACCAATGAAGCGGGGAGCCAATTTCATAGAAGGCACCCGGAGGCGAATATTCCGTGTGGAAAGCAAAACCCTGTCCCCCACAACATAGGAAGGAGCCGCTCTGCGATGCTTGTCAGCCTGAGCCTTCTGGCAGGCAGCAGAGTCCACCAAAGAACGCTGAACCTGCTCCCAAGCATTACGCAAACCAGCCAAATGCTCATCCAGAACTGGCATGCCCTGTGAGGAGAATGCAGCCGGAAGAACCATGGGATGCTGGCCATAGACAACGTAAAAAGGGCTTTTGCCGGAAGAATCATGAGTGGCGTTATTCCGAGCAAATTCAGCCCAAGGAAGCAGGTCAGACCAATTGTCCTGATGGTGAGACACAAAACAACGGAGGTACTGCTCCAGAGACTGGTTGGCACGTTCAGCAGCTCCATTAGACTGGGGATGGTAAGCGGAAGAAAATGAGAGAGAAATACCCATCTCCGAACAAAAGGCTTTCCAGAACCTGGAAATAAATTGGCTACCCCTATCGGATACAATAGATAAGGGAATACCATGTAATCGAAACACTTCTCTAGCGAAGATAAGAGCCAGTTCCTTGGAAGTGGGCAACTTGCGAAGAGACACAAAGTGAGCCATTTTGGAAAACCGATCTACTATCATTAGGATGACTGTGTTACCATTCGAAAGGGGTAATTCAACAATAAAATCCATTGATAGATTAGACCAAGGTCTCTCGGGAACGGGTAACGGATGCAACAGCCCACAAGGAACTCTACGAGAGGATTTCATACATGCACAAGTAGTACGAGCACTTATATAGTCAGTAACATCCTTACGTAAGGTATCCCACCAGAAATACCGAGAAACGGCTGACACCGTTTTGGAAATACCAGGATGTCCAGCAGTCTTAGTATCGTGATACAGTGACAGAATATCCCGTCTCTCGGGAACGTCAACGAACAATTTATCATTAGGCCTCTCGCTAGGTGCCATGCTTTGTTTCGCTTGTATGGCCTGCAAGAGGGACGAGGAAATAGACAATATAGTAGTTGCTATTATCCTGTCTGGGGGAATGACAGGAGTGACATCAATCTCCTGTTTGTCAATAGTCTCGAATTGTCTGGACAGAGCGTCCGCTTTAGTGTTCCGATCACCTGGCCTATAGGTGATTATATAATTAAAATGAGACAAGAACAGTGACCACCTAGCCTGCCTTGAAGACAATCTTTTAGCTTCGCTAAGGTAGGATAGGTTCTTATGATCCGTAAATATGAGGATAGGATCCTTAGTGCCCTCTAACAAATGTCTCCATTCTTTGAGTGCTAAAATGATAGCAAGGAGTTCGCGATTACCCACATCATAATTCCTTTCTGCTTTGGACATTTGTTTAGAAAAGAAGCCACAAGGATGCAATGGCTTGTCAGGAGACTCTCTTTGGGATAAGACAGCACCTACCCCTATATCGGAAGCATCAACCTCAAGTATATATGGCAATGAGGGGACAGGATGCTGTAAAATAGGTGCAGAGGCGAACGTAGTCTTAAGAAAGTCAAAAGCCTGAAGTGCCTCGGTAGACCAGGCACGTGTATTGCCATCCTTTTTAGTCATACGAGTAATAGGTGCTATGATAGACGAAAAACCTTTGATAAAACGTCTATAATAATTAGAGAAACCCAGAAAACGCTGGATGGCTTTCAGACCTTGCGGCAGAGGCCATTCTATGACCGCAGCGAGCTTCTGGGGATCCATCCGAAAACCCTTAGCGGAAATCAAATACCCTAAAAACTGGACCTCGGATTGGTCGAATAGACATTTTTCTAGTTTGCAATAAAGACCATTAGCAAGAAGGGTCTTCAGAACTGTCGTAACATGTCTGTGATGAGTGTGTAAGTCTGTAGAATATATTAAAATGTCATCCAAGTACACAATAACAAATGAGTGAATAAAGTCCCTTAAGACATCATTAATAAATTCTTGGAATACTGCTGGGGCATTGCAAAGCCCAAATGGCATGACGGTATACTCATAATGACCTGACCTAGTGTTAAAGGCTGTCTTCCATTCGTGGTCCTTTTTTATACGTATCAGATTGTATGCTCCTCTAAGATCTAATTTGGTGAATACCGTAGCATGTTTGAGCCTGTCAAACAATTCTGTTATTAATGGTATAGGGTAAGCATTTTTGATGGTGATTTTATTAAGACCTCTATAATCAATGCAAGGTCTTAAATCACCTTCTTTCTTTGATACAAAGAAGAACCCCGCTCCAGCCGGAGAAGAGGATCTCCTAATAAATCCCTTGTCTAATGATTCTTTAATGTACTCCTCCATAACACGGTTTTCTTGAACCGATAGAGGGTACACCCTGCCCTTGGGAGGTATAGTGCCAGGCAACAAGTCAATAGCACAATCGTAGGGTCTGTGAGGCGGTAATTTGTCAGCCTCTCTTTTATCAAAGACAGTCTTTAAAGATAAATACTGAGAGGGTATAGCCGTAGACAAGGAGGAATGGTAGGAACATTAATAGAATTCACAGGCGTGACTTCAATAGTACATGACTCATGGCAGGCTTCACTCCATGATTTTATCTGCCCTGTCTCCCAGTCAAAAATGGGATTGTGGGCACGTAACCATGGATACCCTAACACCAACTGTGAAGAGGGAGAGGTGATGACCTGGAACCGAATGGTTTCATAGTGTAGAACCCCTGTGTACATGTGTAGCGGTGCAGTCTCGTGAGTAACAACTGGAGATATCAATGGTCTACCATCTATGGCCTCAACGGCCAAGGGTATCTCCTTCTCCCTGATGGGAATATTGTTTTTCTTTACAAAACCAGAGTCTATAAAATTCTCAGCTGCCCCAGAGTCAACCAGGGCGTATATATTTTCAACTATACAACTCTCTCCCATATGTAAAGAAACAGGGAGAAGTAGTCGGCTAGGAGGCAATGTAGGAGACTTAGAAATCACACCCAAGGCCAGTCCCCTATAAGGTCTTAGGTGCGAGAGTTTTCCGGGAGCAAAGGACACTCCTTTACCATATGGTCTCTCCTACCACAATATAGGCAGAGTCCCTCCCTTCTCCTATGTAATTTTTCATTATCAGAGAGTTTGGCAACCCCTAATTGCATGGGTTCCTCTTCAGATACTTTTACACTCTCCGGTGTATTAACTCTGGGGTGAATAGGTGTAACAAAACGTCTATTCCTGTTCTTGGTATAGAGCCTGTCACGAATCCTATTATCTATATCGATGAGGTAGTCAATAAGGTCCTCTAAGGCAACAGGAAGCTCCTTAGCTGCTACCTCATCCAATATAAAGTCTGATAAGCCTTCCATGAAGGCAGTAGTTAACCCATTGTTGGTCCAATCGACCTGTGAGGCAAGGGTACGAAACTGTATAGCGTAATCAGCCACAGACCTAGAACCCTGTTTAACCCTCATTAATGCTCTCGCGGCATTCTTAGACCTTTTCATAGTATCAAAAGTTCTGCGAAAAGCTGTAAGGAAACTGTGAAAGTCATGCACCATAGGTCCATTAGCCTCCCAAATAGGGTTTGCCCATTCAAGTGCTTTGTCGGTAAGTTGGTGCATAAAGAACCCAACTTTAGACCTCTCTGTGGGAAATGAACGTGGATACATCTCAAAATGAAACTCTATTTGGTTAATGAACCCTCTGCATGTCTTAGAATCCCCTCCATACCTAGGAGGAGGCGTTAAATGGGCCGTAGCATTAGGCACAGTCGATACTTCAGGAAGCAGGGGTGTAGGAGGGTTAGGTGCGGTTGCTAGAATGGTTCTAGCTAAGAGCGTCTGGAGAGCCTGAGCTATCTGATCCATACGGTGATCCTGCTCTACAAATCTAGCCTCATGGGACGCCATCTGTTGAGCTAAATCTGCGGGGTCCATGGCCCTATCGTAATGTAACGAGTATATACCCCTACACGCAGGATCCAGCCAAACAGAAGACAGCACAGAGGAGAGATACGTCTACCGGACCTTAGAGTGGCCGGACTCGACGTAATAGGAGAAGACAGAGTCAGGAACGATCCGAGGTCAAGGGCACAAAGAGACAGCGTAAACGAAAACTAGCCGGGGTCTGGTACACAGGAATCAGCAAGCCGGCAAACAGTACAGACAAGGATAAAGCGAAAACGAAGTCAGAATACAAAGCCAAGGTCAAATACGGAGAAACACAACTGAACACAACAAGCACTAAAGGGAACTGTAGCAGAAACCACGATAGGGCAAGGAACTAAGGGAAAAGGGTGAGTATAAGTAGCCTTCAAACTAATGTGATTGGCTCCTGTCACTTCCACACCCCCAACAGGTAAGTGTATGGGGTGATTGGCATGACAGGAGCCAATGGGAGCCTTTTTGCAATTTAGGCTCCCACTGTCTCTTTAAGAGCGCGCCCGAGACTCGCGGCGCGCTCTTAGCTGCAGGCGGGACACGTGACCGCATCTCGCGGTCACTGCCCGTCTTCCTGTTAGGAGAGTCGGATGAGCCGCGCGCGGCTCGTGCAGCCGCAGGACCGCGCGCGGCTTGAAGAGAGGACCGCGGCCGGCCCCCGGATAAGGTAAGTACCGCTACAATTGGTTCAAATGGCTCATGTAGTTGGTAGGTATTGATATTTCTATTTTTTCTCCTCATTCGATTCACGGTGCTATGGTTTCTAAAGCCTCCTTTGCTGGCTGTCGTTTGGAGGCTATTTTAAAAGCGACTGATTGGTCCTCGGAGTCTACTTTCCGTAATTTCAACTTTAAACCAATCTAGGATTTCACAGATTTGAACTAGTAGAATAGGAGCCTCCGTGTCTTTAATAAAATTCCAGGATTTTACTATTGTCATGATGGAAAGTCATGATTTTATTAAAGACACGGAGGCGAGTATTATCCCACCCACCTGCCCTTGGACGGCTCTGATATAGGGCAAGGTAAGTTACTCACCTCTAGTTACTTCTTGAATGACCTGTCCTCAATGGTAAGTTGAGATTTTAGTGGTATTGCTGTCATTACATGCCTGCATAGCTATAGGGTGAAGTTTAGCTGGGGGACCTTTGGATGTCGTTAGTATCCTAAGACTGTTGTGTTTTCATCCTATTACATTTTCAAGAGTCATTGACAAGTCAGGTGATTAGGCTTCTAAGTATGCTGCCATTCCATAATTACAAAAGATTGCCATATTTTCTTGTTTCTTTTAGAGTGAATTTGTTTGCATCGCCTCTGTGGATCATATGCCGTGTTCCGGCTCGTTTGGGTTCCAGCTTGTTTGGTTGTTTTCCTGCTGCTGGTTTAAGTTCTTCTTCAGGATTCGCAAGAAAGGGGAAGTGGTCCGTCGCTGATTGGATGTTCATGTTACTAGGCGGATATTGTCATTATGATGGTTATACCTGTTTTTTATCATTTGATGTTTCTTTGCTGCTGAGGGAATTAAAGTAAGAGTGCAGCATAATACTCACCTCCATGTCTTTAATAAAATCATGACTTTCCATCATGATAATAGTAAAATCCTGGAATTATCAATTAAAAAGAACAGCTCACACCTCACAACCCCTATCTAACCTCACAAACACACACTACATGTACTACACAAACACACACTACATAAACATACACTGCATCTACTACACACACTACATTCACTACACAAACACAGACGCTGCATCAACTCTGGGCCGGCACTTCCATAAGGTGGCACAAGCAGCCGCCTTACAGCGAACTGGTTCTCGGGAGTGCTCAAGAGAGCACACAGCGTTTCCCCTCCTGCTAGTCACTTCATGTAGTGTGACCGAGCGGACCATGCTGTGCTACCCGGTCTGACAGGAAGGGCTCGGAGAGAGCATCGAACAGCTTACTATCAGTTCCAGGATAGAGGAAACAGAAGCTCCTCTACTGCGGTCTGCTCAGCCACACACAGAGTGGCTTAAGAAGAGGACAATTGCACACACTGAGTGACTAGGGAAGGGGACAATGGCACACACTGAGTGACTGGGGAAGGGGACAATGGCACACACTGAGTGACTGGGGAAGGGGACAATGGCACACACTGAGTGACTGGGGAAGGGGACAATGGCACACACTGAGTGACTGGGGAAGGGGACAATGGCACACACTGAGTGACTGGGGAAGAGGACAATGACACAGGCAGAGGGGAGGGGGTGTGGTGACATTCTGTCATCAAACTAATATGGTGACCAGGGATCATGTGACCAAGTTCATGTAGATTTTTCTTACAGGGGGATAAGCTTAATCCCTTGATATGGTAATTGGGTAATTCAATACATGCCTGGAAAGAGATAACCACTTTCCCCTATCCTCATTCCTCTCTGTTCCTTCTTGGCTGTGCTGCAGAGCAGACATGAGCAGACGCCATGTGCTATCATGGGGAACTATGTTACACTCTGTTGCTTCCTTTTCTTCCTTGGTGGATGTGATGTTGAACTTGCAGCAGTGAGCCATTACTAGATGGTGAAGGCCTAACTGTGGGTGAGATCAAACGTGTGGGGAAGAGGATTACTATATAGATAGAAAGATTAAAAAGGGTTGTTGCTCAGTGGGTCTGGGCTGTGTGTTTGTGATAAATTTATAGTATTGTGTTGTTGCCTTCTAATAAATACCTTGTAATGTAGACAAACCTTGATATTAATTTGGTGATACATCACAGGGGGAAGGAATGCATGTTTGCCAGACTAGTCGAAAATGCTTGCACTGGTGCTGCAACACACTGCATCCACTACACAAACACGCACTCTGCATACACTATACAAGTGCACACAATGGATTCACTACACACACTAAATCTCCTACACAGACACTGCATTCACTATACACACTGCATTCACTAGACACACACACTCTGCATGCACTATACACATGCACACAATGGATTCACTGCACACACTGCATCCCCTAAACAGACACTGCATTGACTACACACACTGCATCACAAAATGGATGTGATTTTGGTGAGGTGGGACTGCATTTTTACCTTGGACCCAGGCAGCGCAATGTCTTGGGCCAGCACTGTGTAGCACCGAAGACTTGAGTTTTCCACTAATAATACATCATCTAGGCAATGAGTAAAAACAATGCAAAATACATACATAAAACTGTTAACCCCTTAAGACCGCAGGACGTACTATGCCGTCCTTATTTGGGCGGCTCTAAACGCCGCAGGACGGCATAGTACGCTGCAGATCGCGGTCGGGGGGCATGCCTGGCCCCCCAGGCAGCCCCCCTGTGCCTGGGGACCGCGGTCTGCAGCTTCCGATCGCAGTGACAGGCTGTCACTGCGATCGGTATTTACCATGTGTCATCCGATTTTAAAATCGGCTGACACATGGAGCCGCGGCATTTTTAATCTGCAGATCCCCTGCGGTCAGTGACCGCGATCTGCAGAGTCTGATCGCAGGGAGAGGCTGTCTCTGCGATCTGAATGCAGAGACAGCCTCTCCCTGCGATCTGATCGCAGTGACAGCCTGTCACTGCGATCAGAGTTACTATGTGTCAGCCTATTGGCTGACCCATAGTAACTCCAGGCAGGATCCCCCTGCAGATCACGGTGGGGGGCATGCCTGGCCACCCAGGCACTCCCCCTGTGGCCAATTACCGTGATCTGCAGGAGGTGATCACAGTGACAGCCTGTCACTGTGATCACTGATCCTGTGTGTCAGCCAGTGATGTAAAATCACTGGCTGACACTGTCTCTGCCCCTCTCCTGTAATAAAAATAAAATATTAGTTAAAAAAATAAATAAATTACAGTTACACATCAAATATACTTAGATCATTTATATATATATTATATATATGATCTAAGTATATATATATATATATATATATATATATATATATGTGTATATATATATATATATGTATATATATATATATATATATATATATACACACACTAAGTGTATTTTAATATTTATATATATATAATTATATATATATATTAATATCAAAATACACGTAGAAGGATATTGATTAAATATATACATAATTATAATTATACAGTGGGACCTCCGTTTACGTATTTAATGCGTTCTCCGGGACATTTCTTATTGCGAAACATTTGTAAACCGAAACTCGGTTTCCCATAGGAATGCATTGAAAATTAATTAATCCGTTCTGGAGGTCAGAAATAAGTCAAAATGAGTTGGCATGGAAACCAACCCACAATGCAGAACACACAATAAAAGGCATGCAAACGATGAAACTCAGCTTCCCTACCTTTCCAGTGCTTGAGAAATGCACCAAAAAAGTTCCAAAAAGTCCCAAAACCACTGCAAACAATTTCCAGAATGGCACCAAAACTTGATGCAAAAGCCGCTCCAACACCTCCACACTCGACGCCACATGCTACCAACAGGCTCTAGCATGCAGGGGGCGGTGCTATAAACCTCCAGGTGCAATTGTGTATTGCGAAACAAATTTGTAAACCAAGGCATTATTTTCAATGGATTTTCATTTGTAAACCGAAAATTATGTTAACCGAGGCGTTTGTAAACCGAGGTCCCACTGTATATATATATTTTATAATAAAAAAATATAAATACGTTAAAAAAATAAATTAAAAAAAAAATTACAAATTTAAAATATATATATATGTGTGTAATTTCGTTTTAACTGTATTTTGATATTAATATATATATATTGATATTAAAATACACGTAGAACGAAATAATATATATATGTATATACCTAAGTATATACGTATACATCACTATATGTATACCTATATATAAATAAAAATAATTGTAAAAAAATTATATACATATATATATACATATATATATCCACACACGTGGATATATAATAATTTTACATATATATTTATGTAATAATTTTACATAATTAGGTATCCTAATTAATTACAATTAGCGGGACCTGCCTAACAACCCAGGCCGAAAGTATAGGGAATTTAATTTACTAGCACTATATTTAACCCTATAACTTTCCAAGACACTATAAAACCTGTACATGGGGGGTACTGTTTTACTCGGGAGACATCGCTGAACACAAATATTTGTGTTTCAAACCCGTAAAATGTATTACAACAATGATATCGTCAGGGAAAGTGAAATTTATTGCATTTTTCGCACACAAACGGCACTTACACTGACGATATTTTTGCTGTAATACTTTTTACTGTTTTGAAACACAAATATTTGTGTTCAGCAAAGTCTCCTGAGTATAACATTACCCCTCATGTACAGGTTTTAGGGTGTTTTCAAAAGTTACAGAGTCAAACATAAGGCTTGCGTTTCAGTTTTTTCACAATGAAATTCGCCAGATTGGTTACGTTGGCTTTGAGACCGTTTAGTAGCCCAGAAATAAGAATTACCTCCATAATGGCATACCATTTGCAAAAGTAGACAACCCAAGGTATTGGAAATGGGGTATGTTCAGTCTTTTTTAGTAGCCACTTAGTCACAAACACTGGCCAAAATTGGCTTTCAAATTCGTTTTTTGCATTTTTCACACACAAACAAATATTAACGTTAACTTTGGCTAGTGTTTGTGACCAAGTGGCTACTAAAAAAGACTGGACATACCCCATTTGCAATACCTTGGGTTGTCTACTTTTGCAAATGGTATGCCATCATGGGGGTAATTCTCATTCCTGGGCTACCATACAGTCTCAAAGGCAACGTAACCAAACTGGCAAATTTCAATGTGAAAAAACTGAAAAGTGTAACATGCTTTATTTGACCCTGTAACTTCCCAAAACACCATAAAACCTGTACATAGGGGGTACTGTTTTACACGTGAGACATCGCTGAATACAAATATGTGTATTTTATTGCAGTAAAAGCAAACAGTATTTTGACATTCACAGTTAGAATGTCACATAGAACTAAGAAAATTTTAAAAAATCTTATTTTCTCTCATTTTTTTATATTGTATTCATATTAAGTTATGTTCCATACCTAAATATTTGATGTTAAATGAAAGCCCTGTTTCCCCTGAATAAAATGATATATAATAAGTGTGGGTGCATTTAATATGAAAGAGGTGAATTACGGTTGGACAGACATATAGCGCAAATGCCAGGTTTTGTTTACGGTTTTTTTGGATCACAACTTGTACATTTGGCTGCGGTCTTAAGGGGTTAATCCCCCCCCCCCAAAAAAAAAAAAAAACATAAATGAAAACAAAAACAACAAAGAAGCAAGTAGTTATGTTTATGGCATTCATGACTGAAAGTAAGGATCTTTAAATTGTGCAAATCTATCTGTCTGTCTGACACTATTTAAACAATGCATTTAAATGGACACTGTAGGCACCCAGACCACTTCAGCTCTTTGAGGTGGTCTGGGTGCTGTGTCTCTTTTGCACTTAGGGCTGCAATGTTAAACATTGAAGTTCCAGAGAACTGCAATGTTTACATTGCAGCACTAAGTCTGCCCTCAGTTGCTGTCTACCAGACAACCAGTGGGGGCGCTTCCGGAATCCAAACAGACTTTTGGTCCGTTATCTGAAACTGGACGTCCTCACGCTCTGCATGAGGAACCCCAGCGTCAGATTTTCCCCCATAGAAAAGCATTGATTCAATGCTTTCCTATGGGGAGGTCTAATGTGCGCGTGGCATTTGCCACAAATGCGCTTTAGGCCCCACTTGGAGGAGGGGGTGGAGCTTCGACCCAGTGCAGAGGGACATCGGCGCTGTGATCCAGTAAGTAAATTAAGGGTTTATATTTATTTACCGGGTAGGAGGGGACGTGAGGGAGGGGGATCTGTAGTGCCAGGAATACAGCTTTGTATTCCTGGCACTACAGTATCCCTTTAAAAACGGGTCTTTTACTTGTAAGGTGTTTAATAGTTAGGACATAAGCAAACGTTTGTTCTCTCTCACAAACCTGTATGTTGCACCACACAGTGCCTAGTGAGAGGCTGCTAAAAGCAGCAAGCTAATGTGTACAGTGCCAATGCAGATCCATCGCTGCTTCCGTCAATCTCCTATGATACTCCAACATATGATAAAACATGACTGAGGTCCATCTCCTTAAAACAGAATGACACTGTTTGTGTTAGAACTTGGCTCCACATGTATTTTGCAGATAATAGTATGTACCGCCAGCAACTCTGAAACAGAAGGAAAATCACATTTGCTCTGCTGAACTCCAATGTACTCATTATATTTGTGCAGTGCTGTTGTCTGTAAGAAATTTGCTCATTCAGGCCTATTGCCCTCTGGCAGTGGTGAGGTTAAAGGAATGCATCCTAAAATAAATTGTCATAGCACAGCAAAGATTTTGCATTTCCCCTTTGTGCTGTGTTTCCTCCTGACACTGTCACCCTTACACAATGAACTATAAATAGTATGCCAGAGTGTATTGTAAATAGCTGGCACTCTCTAACTGCTCACTGATGTTAGCTCACACAGCCATTTCAGTGCCAGAGTATTTTCTCTGATATGATACATGTTAAAGGACCAGTTCGGGTACCATAACAATTTCATCAAAATTAAATTGTTATAGTGCTAGGAGGTCTCTGGTGCTGGCTCACCTTTAAGGGTTTAACCCCAAAGTCTGTGCTCTAGCACGGGATCTCTTTGCCCCTATGACCTTCTACTTGCTGAAATGCTGGAAAGCAGAAGCATATGGCTGACGTTCTCAGCCAATGCATATTTCTCAGGCGGTTTTGTGCAAGGGGACTGCTCACAGGCAATTAGCGGTGCACCTGCCCGCAGCAGCCCTAGGCGTCCATTTTTCAGCAAGTGGAAGGGCACAAAGACAGAGCAATTCAATGACTATCGGTATAACATCCTCTGGAGGTGGTTCTGCAGAACTGACAGAGTAAAACTGGGTCACATGACGCTGAAGCCCCACAGGAGAGCACTAATTCAATGTTTTTCAGTGGGGAAATTTGAATGCGCGCCTAACACTCACCAGTGCTCCATGAGGAGCATTGGATTGGACCATCATGGAGGAGGCCATGCCTCCTCCGTGACTTCACAGGAGGCGGATAGGTAAGCAACACTAAGGGAGCCTCAGCGCTGGAAAAATGCAAATAAAAATTAATTTAAGGGGGCGGGGCTTGACCTCCAACATGGCCAGACGTGTATGCCTGTAGCTCCCCATGGTCTGGGCCTTTATTGCTCGAAAACGGCACATATCTCGGCAGAAAGAGACCCTAAACTACAAGCTGACACCCCAAACGCCGAGCATACCTTTCGGAGACAAAATCGGAGAAGCTTGAAGGGCATAGCCCGTGTTAAAGTCTGGGGCCTACCGCATCTGGCGCGCTGATGGTGTGGAGACGCGGCCGATCTCCTACCAGAGGGCGTGCAACTCAGCACTAAACGCTCAGAGCCCCGTTACCCCCCCCTTGGACCGGTGGGGGATATCCCGGTCCCTACTAGGGTAGCAAGCCTGCTCCTGGGAGATAAGCAGAAGAATCTTGAACCCACGCGGCACATCCAAGATGGCCGCCGCAACGACATCTCAGCACGATCAAACTAGCCTATCAGACCAGAAATGGAGAGAAAGCTTTGATTCCAGATTTGAGGCAATATGCCAGGCCTTCTGGGATCGTCTCGCCAAGCGGCAACTCACACTATCCTCTCAAGTGCTGCAGACAGCCTGTGAAGCAGAATCGGATGCCTGTGCCTCTTCTGGGCTGGGGACCCAATCGGAGTTCCCTCCACGCCGTAGTCCAAATGCCCATGGAGAAGTGCTGGACCGCAAACAGAGTGGAGCAAAGGTGATCAAAGGTGACCCTCGGGCACAGCACCACAGCGTACTCCTACTGCTAATCTCCAGGGACCTCCCAGGCTGAAGGCCAAGAGGGTGCAGACACACAGGCAGCACCAACGCAAACGGAGACGCACGCACCACAAGCAGATGCGGAACACCAGGCCCTCCGGTACCCCCGCACGGGGAAGACACTCGGACTCTCATAGCCACCGGGTTAGTGGCACAGACATACCGACTCATACAACAGCCTGGGGCGGGAGGGACACCCCCACTCGCACCTACAACTATACCTGCACCACGGCGGCACCCAGAGGCACGCAGAATGCAGCTAGGGATCGGTGGAGCAACCTGCTCAAGTCTGCTGGCACCCAATTACCCAGAGACTGTATCTCACATCCTGAAGGCATCGGCTGAGTGAGCTAAATGCAACCTCTACAGCGACACTTGTGATACCACTTTTACTTTGTTGTAGCCTGTAAATTTAATTACGTACAATGTGTGCTGTAGCCAAATTAAACCCCACTAGTGGCAATAATAGTCTGATAATCCCCTCATGCCTTGTACGCTGCTGAGGTTACCTTCCACTGCAACCCCCGCTAATACATAGAACAAGTTTATAGCTACTAGTCACCATTTTCGTGCACAGTGCCACATTCATTTTCACTTTCATTATAACCCATCCTTGCTAGGCACCATACCCTGCCATCTCCTATCATAATTAAAAAAAATTGTGCAGTACCTCAGACAGGCATAATGTAATCTTGTTAATATTCATTCATGTCATACTATGCAATGTCTTGATTACTCTGTGAATTCTGTGATGCACATCAAAAATAAAGAATTAAAAAATAAAAAAAATAATTTAAATGTTTATTCCACAGGGGGAGGGGGAGACCTGAAAAAACAACAACACTATAGCGTCAGGAATACAGATTTGTATAGTGTTCCTTTAAAGTATAAATTCCCAATATATATAAAATATTCTGAAATATTATCCCATTTCCATTTTAACAAAGCCCAATACACATATAAAATCTATCTCTGAAAGGGTAAATATGATTTAGCATCATTACAGAGATTATTAACAATACATTTGCATGTACTCCATTTATCGCAGCAACAAGCCAGCGATGGCAAACTCTTGTATACATCATCTGCCATTCGGCCCCACCAGCATTCAGGATGGCCGTATATCGTGGCCAGTGTAGTTTAGAAGCATCCTGGTTCTGACCTTACTGCACTGCATATGTTTTCCCTTTGATTTTATTGCAGCAATGTTTTCACTCTTATCTTACACACACACACACGCACGAAAAAAAATATATACTGGAAAGTGGAAACAAAACTGCATGTCCCCTTGCGTCCTGTAGAATTGGCAAAGAGATTGATTTAAATCTACTGCCGCTTTGATTTCTACACTTTTGAGAATTGCTATTATTGAGCAACACACACACAACTCAATGCAAAGCATCACGTTCGATTTTTCACTGGTGAGAATAGATCCTCAGACTTCATGACCTATCGACTATGCAAGGGCATTGAAGCTCTCAAATGATGACTTGTTAACTCCTGCAGAGATCACACCTGTTTCACATGGTCTTTCAACTACACATGTACAGAAAACAGTTCATAGCCTGCCTGGCAGTAAAAGAGGTATTTACCATTTTTAATTTGTTTGGTATTGAGAACGTGAGTAAATTAGTATAAGGCACTCTCACGATTGCTATTGGCATGCATATTACACAAACAATTAATTTTCCAATTTACAGTCAAT
Source organism: Pelobates fuscus (assembly GCF_036172605.1). Lineage (NCBI taxonomy): Eukaryota > Metazoa > Chordata > Amphibia > Anura > Pelobatidae > Pelobates > Pelobates fuscus. Next base: position 89,027,955 of record NC_086317.1, on the reverse strand, counting down.
AACCTGCATATATCACAACATTTTTGTGAGGGTGAGATTCAAAATAAACACTACCACAGACGCAGACAATCAAAAAAGGATAAAGTATTCACAGGGAAACAGGGCATTATACAGTAAATCTAGATTGTAGGACCCTCATCTCCTCCTGTATTAGTTTGCCAAATTTTGTATTGTCTCTTAGTTACATTGTACTGTGTCTTTTTACTTATACAATTGTACTGTTGTACGGCACTGCAGTATGGGGTAGCGCTTTTTTTAAATAAAGTATAATAATAATAAAGTGAACAGACACTGAACTGTTCTCCAATTCTCCAGTTTTTTAGTATTATACATAAAACAAACAAAAACGTGAATGGTCTTGAGGTCATCCAACAAGGGTGGAGGAAAATTACAACCATAAAATGAAAAGTCCCATTTTATAATATATATTGCATAAAACTGATGTTTGTCAGTAAATGTTTTCCTATAAACCTTTTTTTTTTTTTTTTTTTTTTATATGTGATACTGCCAGTGGTGCCTATTTGTTTACTCTTTGTTGACACCTACAGGTGGCTAGAAAAATAAAACGTCAATTGAATCTTTTTTTCTTTTTGGTTCCCATATCACCAAAGAGTTAAATCACAAATATGTAATAATGTCACCGTAACATCATAGAATACAAATATATCTGATAAAATCATAAGGTATAACATTGGAGCATAGTGAAGGTAAACAAAAAAGTAAATGAAATAGCAAATACTGGTAATGACATCCAAAAAGTAATCAAAGATCAATGGGTCATAGGCAAAGGCGGATTAGGTATTGTTATAGGAAGATCCTCTAAGATAGCGGTGCAGCACACTGGAGTGGCATCCCTTGCTCCTCCTCGAAACCATCCTACTCTCATCAGATATACATCACAGTCCCACAGTGTAGACTTACACCTGGAGGTCCCAACTCAAGCATATGGCAAAGTCTGCGGTTATGCTCCAGCATCCACTTTCGATTGCGCAGAGCCTTTATTAGGAGCCCTGCCTTGAGTTTTCCCACAATGGAATTCACTGTGATGCCAAGAAAGCAACAGCCTCCAAGCCTTCTGGGCCAGCGAGCCAGAGTAAACACCTTGGGGTGGTGCAAAGCAGTTCTTGGCCGTTGAGATTTCTGGGATAGCTGGGTCCGAATGTTCACTTTGAACAAGTCACTAGGCCCGCGAATCTCATTCAATCTACCCTGTCGAGCAGAGTCCTTCAACTGATGAGTAACAGGACAGCATGAATATTGAGGTAAGTTACCAGTCTGTAGGCCAAGATTGAGGATCCACTTTACGCTGGCTAGTTTTGCCTAAAAGGTTTCCAATATGTAGCGCAGGGCCATGAGACCTCACTAAGTATATAGCATTTGTCATTGTGAAGTGGGACATAGCTTCTCACAGGACCCAAGGATGATGTAACGGACTGCCTGGAATTTCGACTGAACCTCCGCCAAACACGCTCCCCAGCTATCATTGGGACACCAGCAGCTCTCCAGCCCCTACCTGCCGCAGCTTGGCCAGGGTCTCTGTTGCGGACCGTTTCAGCATAAAAGGGGAAAAATCCGTTTAGGCGATAATCCCCTTTAGATAGACCAGCAGCTACTATAATCACCAACTTCCCGAACTCCCAAACTGCACGAATTCACCAACTCTCGAACAGCAGACACACGAACCCTGGGAGCAGCCGAACAGGAAAAGCAATACGAACAGCTTACACTCCTGGCAGTCGGCATACAGTCACCTTTCCCCCCAAGAAAGAGACACACTCCAGCTTCAGGGTTAAACAGCAACAACACTGATTTATTCACACACAGGCTTATATGAGATTCTCCCATGCAAGGGAGGGGTTTACAGTACACCAATCCAGTTTAAGGTACAACCCACACATCTCCTCCCTCCAACATATCTGTTAACACAATTAACAAGGACATAGTTTTACCCAAGTTTTGGATGTACCCTAAATACTTGGGGTACATCCACAAATCCAATATCTCAGATAGCCCTAGTCTGGAGGAACAACATATGTTAAAATCAGCCCATTCGGATAAAGCGTTCGGAAGTTATGGGCAGGCAAAGTTTTGACTGACCGCATGGGTAAAGTATCCGAAAACAGTTCCATGCATTTTGGCCCTGCGGTCGGTCACAGAAAAGGGAACGAAACAGACGAATTGCCTGGGTTATGGAGCCTAAGGGGATTCGCATGAATCCCCTAGTTCGTGCGTTTCTTTCTACCGAACGGCGGGTAGTTTCCCCACGAAATCCTGGAAGTCTGGAGGTCTCTGCGGTGTTTGCCTAGTCGAGTGTCCGTTTTCAGTTCCAGACGCTCGACGGCAAAACACCGCTGTTCGCTAGTTTAAGATGGCCGCCGCCACGTGTTCGTTTCCCGAATGGCGGCCACCCAGAGGACAAAGACCACACTACACTGATTGCCAATTACCCGTTTGCAACATTGTCGAGCAGAGTCCTTCAACTGATGAGTAACAGGACAGCATGAATATTGAGGTAAGTTACCAGTCTGTAGGCCAAGATTGAGGATCCACTTTACGCTGGCTAGTTTTGCCTAAAAGGTTTCCAATATGTAGCGCAGGGCCATGAGACCTCACTAAGTATATAGCATTTGTCATTGTGAAGTGGGACATAGCTTCTCACAGGACCCAAGGATGATGTAACGGACTGCCTGGAATTTCGACTGAACCTCCGCCAAACACGCTCCCCAGCTATCATTGGGACACCAGCAGCTCTCCAGCCCCTACCTGCCGCAGCTTGGCCAGGGTCTCTGTTGCGGACCGTTTCAGCATAAAAGGGGAAAAATCCGTTTAGGCGATAATCCCCTTTAGATAGACCAGCAGCTACTATAATCACCAACTTCCCGAACTCCCAAACTGCACGAATTCACCAACTCTCGAACAGCAGACACACGAACCCTGGGAGCAGCCGAACAGGAAAAGCAATACGAACAGCTTACACTCCTGGCAGTCGGCATACAGTCACCTTTCCCCCCAAGAAAGAGACACACTCCAGCTTCAGGGTTAAACAGCAACAACACTGATTTATTCACACACAGGCTTATATGAGATTCTCCCATGCAAGGGAGGGGTTTACAGTACACCAATCCAGTTTAAGGTACAACCCACACATCTCCTCCCTCCAACATATCTGTTAACACAATTAACAAGGACATAGTTTTACCCAAGTTTTGGATGTACCCTAAATACTTGGGGTACATCCACAAATCCAATATCTCAGATAGCCCTAGTCTGGAGGAACAACATATGTTAAAATCAGCCCATTCGGATAAAGCGTTCGGAAGTTATGGGCAGGCAAAGTTTTGACTGACCGCATGGGTAAAGTATCCGAAAACAGTTCCATGCATTTTGGCCCTGCGGTCGGTCACAGAAAAGGGAACGAAACAGACGAATTGCCTGGGTTATGGAGCCTAAGGGGATTCGCATGAATCCCCTAGTTCGTGCGTTTCTTTCTACCGAACGGCGGGTAGTTTCCCCACGAAATCCTGGAAGTCTGGAGGTCTCTGCGGTGTTTGCCTAGTCGAGTGTCCGTTTTCAGTTCCAGACGCTCGACGGCAAAACACCGCTGTTCGCTAGTTTAAGATGGCCGCCGCCACGTGTTCGTTTCCCGAATGGCGGCCACCCAGAGGACAAAGACCACACTACACTGATTGCCAATTACCCGTTTGCAACATTGTTGCAAACGGTAATTGGAGGCACACTTAGTCCTGGGTGGTCTGGTTGTTCGGTAGTTTCCTCAATACAATGAATGGAGTGATTCTACCGAACAATCAGATGAATGCTGCATATATATAACCCAGGTTAACTGCACACATAAATACATACATGACATTAAAGGATTAAAGGCAGGATTACTGTAATACGCTCCACAGTCTTAAAGGTACAGTATCCCAAAAGTCCCAATAGGTCCACGGATGGCTCTTAAAGGCCCAGTAGCAGTAATATAAATTATTACATGCCCAAATATGGTTTTTACAGTACAATATGTCCAGGGGCCATAGTCGCAGGGCAGGAGGCTAGCAACCAGGCTTCTCCAGTTCACAGTGGCGAAGTTGGTTTCGCCACAGTCTCGCCATCGCTTCCCACCCTGGAACAGGGTCCTGGATGCAGTTTAAGTGATTAAAGCTCTCCTGCAGAGAGTATAGCTGGTCCACCCAAACACTAGTCTAGACTGAGTGAAGGGTGAAAAGGAACTGGTTTATTTACACAGTCCCCAGCATGGGGTCTCCATTCAATTCAAGACAAGCCTCTGGTTCTCAGGCTTGTTCCCCCTAGTCTTAGGCACCTTCCCTCCAGAAAGTGCTTTCCTTGCGGGTCGCAAAGTGGTTCACAACCCAGGACCAAGTTGTCCGGAAACCGCATGGTCATCTCATGCCGCAAAACAGTTCCATAACATTCGCGGCTACGTACCGCTGAGGTGACCGGGAACCACAAAGTGTTCCTGCCAAAATTCCTTCCATAGCGGTCGCGGCTAAGTACCGCTGAGGACCATTCGTGGGTTTCTTCATGCGAATGGCTGCCAGGGAGCTAGCGTTCGGTTCAATTCCAGAGAAGGGAAAATGCCAAACCAGGGGCACCGAGGCAGAGCTGCTTGTGGAGGCCGGGCAGGTTAACTCCCGAACCGGATCTTTGGATATGGCCCATAGTCCTTGGGCAGGAGGCTAGCTAGCAGGCTCCTCCAAGAGCTCGTGGCATAGACAGGTTTACCATAATAGGCACTGTATATCCCTCGTCAGCAGTGGGGGAGACTGGGCTCAATCACAGAAGCACTATTTCTGGCAGAATGGAAGAGAGATCAGTGGCTTCTGTCAGGCCAACGCTAAGAAGTGTTTCGCAGGTAGGCCAGCACTCTGCGTTCTCTAGTTCACTTCAGCTGGCAGAGGAGGCTCCTAATTGTGGGAGCTTCAACAAAATGCATGGCTGCCAGGCCTTTACATTACATTTTTACACCTTTTCAGTTTGAAAGACATAGTGTATCACAGGAGACTGGGATCTGGCACAAACATTACAGACTAATCTATCATTAAGGTGAAATGGAGAAAGAAGTCAAACAGGCAAAATCAATAATTGGTAGCACTAATTGTATTGAAGATGACATAACAGACTTACAAGTTACACACAGACTACAGCATCATGTGTTATACAAAAAGTTAATTGGTGATTTCAGTAATTTACAACCACCAGGCAAACCTGACCAAGCTTACTATCACTGGTGATAGAATCTGGCCAAACTAGCTCACTTGTAGGCTTGTAACATGGGGTACATTTGCAATTAAACATTCTCTTCTGATTTTCAAAAACTCTGAAATCCAATATTGTGAAAAATCCAAGCCAAGTTTTTAAATGGGATTTCTCTTCTATTAAGCAACATTGTGCATCACTGAGCAATGTGTTAATTATTATCCAAAACATATTACGTGTGATGGTCTGGAGGACTGGTGGAGGTGGACAAGCATGGAATGAGCAGATAAGGTAACAAGGTTCCTTTTTCTTTCATTACCAGTCAGCAACTAGCATAATTCAATAATTCATCCACCTAAACCTGATCATTCAACTGAAGAAGTGGTGATTGGACAGTGAAATGGACAAAAGAACAACATTGGGACTGCCACACACTATCTGAGAACTTTGAATTAGTCTTCAAGAGAATATTTGTCTTAAGTGCATTCTTGAGTTTTAATTCTAAAGAGTTGATTTTTTTTCAGTAAACTCTGAATTGTACTGAATTCAAATTCAAATAACAAATCGGAGGATAAAAAAGGCAAACTATGACCTATTTTAGCCTCAATTTGGATTTTAATTTGGAACAAATGGAGTTCATTGACTAACTCCGTGTACGTTTTGTAATATGTCTTTTAATGAAATAGGCACTATACCCATATCTTCTCTTGACATGTATAGAATCTGCCCTGAAGGAAACAATACTTTATAAACCCATGCTGGCATTTAGCCTGGAATGTGTAATTGATAAAACAATCTATTGTCTGTATACTTGTTGTATACCCACTGAGAAATACAGTTCTGTTTGACAAACTTATAATGTTACACGCAATGTATTTCATTGTAAACCAGCAACTAAATATATTTGTAATATTTTCCCTTTTTTAATCCCTAAACCAATATTATACTAGCCAAGCAACGTAACCCCTGGACTCCAAACAATCTTCCTCCACTGAATTGGATACTTTATTTTACAATCCTGAATTTTATTTGTCAGAGTATACTATAGCCATGAATCCAACTCCAATCCACCATCCTTCTACCCATTTTTCTCTTCTCCCACTTGTCTGTGTTACTGTATCTTATCCCTGATTTTCTCTTGAATCAGTGTCTGTCCATTATAGATAAGCATTTTACTATTTTATATGATGAATATTAATTGCTGGTATTTGAAATTTGTGCATATAGTATTCTTCCATGTATAAGATTATGTTTAAAAAATGTTTTGTCTTAAATTGGGGGTCGTCTTATACACGGATTGTCACTGCAGGGGTTTAAAAAAACAAAACACTTGTTTGCGGGGCCTGACAGCCAACAATGCTAGTCGCATGTGGCTGGAGCTCCTTCAAAAATCGAATTATTAAGCCAAATGATTGCGGTATTGCGCAATTTGGGCACAAAACTTGGCTACTTGCTGACAGAACACTCAGCTGCTTGTTGGGTTGGCTACTGCCAGTGTAGCGGAGCCCTAGTCCTAGCAAGGACTCTCCTCCACTGGGTACTCCAAGATAGATTCAGGAACAAGTATAACAGAGAATAGGTGCCCTGGCCGGTCTCTGTTTGTGAGGTTCCTGTGCGAAAACCATACAAGGGAATGGGTACTGCAGGCAGAGGGCATCGTTGCCGCCAACAGCAGGATGGCGGTCCAAGGAAACCAGTGTCCGGACATGGCCGGACCTCAGGGAGTGGCCTACCGGAGTGTGAGGGGGCCCGGGATCGGTGGGGGATCCTGATCAGCCAAACTGGACTTCAGTGCTATAGATGATTAAAATATGTATTTCTTAATTTTGGGTTAAAAAAAAATATGTGTCGTCTTATTTATAGGGGCGTCTTATATACGGAAAAATATGGAATATTATAAATGTTTGAAAAGAACACGCCAAGCACTATAATCATTACAGCTTGCCATAGTGCTTATTGAGTGTCCTGACCATGTCCACAGAATACAGTCTTCTCCAACACGAGAAGCCAGATTGCTTTATAATGTTCTCATTCAAGGAATGTGATCCTGCATCAGATTTTGTGCTTTGGTCTACAGAGACATTTGGTTTCTCCTGCTGAAGGAGACCGGATGTGGCCACTGCGCCTGTCAGGACCCAGATAAGTTGTCAACCAATGCTCAAATGGTTTGACATCTTACAACAGGATGGCCCCAGGGCACTCGTAACACCAAAACCACTAAATCACTATGTAGTGGTTATGGTGCTTGGAGTGTTCATCTAAAAGTAAACTTTTAGGTAGGTAATACCTTTTACTAGGTAATAGTGCAAAGAGATCCCCTGTTATTGCCGTTATACTTACAATTATAACTGCAGTGTTGGTTTGCTGCAGCTATAAGTCTGTAAGCTGTAAGTGTCTGCATATACTCTAAAGAGTTACTCCAAGCACCATGGCCACTTCATTGATTTGAAGTGGTCATGTTGCCTGGAATCTGCATGTTTCACTTTGAAATACTGCACATGCAAAGATTAACCCCATAGCTTCCAGAGGTATAACTCAACCTCTCGCAGGGTCATTAGCCAACCCAGAACTGGCTAATGTAAATCCTGCGCAAAATTAGTGTCTGACACAAGCATGCACTGCAGGCTGGCGCCAGACAGAGGATGGGGGCACAGTCCTCCCTCAATGTCACTTCTGACCTCCCCTCAGCCTGTCCTCCCTAACCTCTCTCCCCCTCCAGCGAGGAAGAGTGAAATCAGTGCAGGGGATCGAGGTGCAGGGAGAATTGGATTTGGAACGGAGGTGAGTTTTAGCATTTAAAAAAATATATATATTCGGGTATTTATGAAACACTGTTTTTTATTGGGAGTAACCCTTTAAAGGCTATCGTTATTTATTTGAATATATTTAATGCAATAGCGTACTAAATATAAGGAATAATTCCAGCTGGAAGTGTCCGTGTAAGTAACTAAGTAAATTATGTATGCTTTTTGGAACATTTTTAGATGTAAATTTCTAAGTCACTCTCTAGTTCTGGATTAAAATAAAATCAATAGACTTGCGTAACACGAAAGAGAGCGCACAATACCTTTTGTGGAGTAGCTTGAAAGAAAAAAAGGTAACAATGTATATCTGCAGGGTACATTCTATAATTGTTGATGCTTAAATTCCACACAACTAGTGATCTACGCTAATAATAAGAACCACAAGGTGTACTTGTATGACCCGATGCGTGTAAATCGTCGAACAATCGCGTTTAAATTCCCCTTCTTCCCTTCCAAGAATATATAAGACAATGATGGTTATTCATAATGAAAGACTTGGCCCTAACTGTTGGAAAATGTCAGTGTTCTATGGCAGAGGTACACAACCTAAAGGTGGATATTATACTAAAAGATTGCAAGCTATGGCAAGGATGCATAAAGCATGTTTAGAAATGGCCCAATGTAATTTTTCTATCATAGTCTTAAATTAGAGGGGCAAAGTAGAGGGGCAAAGGTTTAAAAATAATATCAGGAAGTAATACTTTACTGAGAGGGTAGTGGATGCATGGAATAGCCTTCCAGCTGAAGTGGTAGAGGTTAACACAGTGAGGGAGTTTAAACATGCGTGGGATAGGCAAAAGGCTATCCTAGACTCAGTGGTGGATCCAGGGGGATGGGGGGGCAACGGGGACCTCACGCACTCACACACACTTCACCGCCTACACACACACACACTGCACCTTTCACACACCCACTTCACCCCTAACACATACCACTGCTCTTATGCCCTATATCCCAGCAGACCCCAAGTAAGTTGTCGAACTGTTCTTAAATGGTTTGACTACTTACTCTGTGATGGGATCCTGGCACTACTGGCGCCATAACTACTACACTGAGCTGTAGTGGTTATTGTGTCTGGATTATTTCTTTTAATAATCTACAAGTGCCCCTCCCGAGATCAGGCTCTGGATCCGCCACTGCCTAGACTTAAGATAAGATCAGGGACTAATTAAACTATTTTGAAATATTGGTCAGACTAGATGTGCCGAATGGTTTTTATCTGCCGTCACATTCTATGTTTCTAAGAATGCAAGCTATGGCAAGGATGCATAAAGCATGTTCAGAAATGGCCCAATGTAATGTGTAGTCACAAATGTCTGTATATCTGAATGGATTGTCTGTTCCCTGGAAGTGTGTCATCTATGCTTCCGAATATCTGTAAAAAAATAAAACAGTGTAAGAATACATTAAAGGAACACTCTAAGCACCATATCTACTACAGTGCAATGTCCTACCTCACCATTGAATGGTTTGGCCTCTTAGGTTCGCTGATTACTGCCTCCGGTACTGATGATACTTAAGAGCTTCCAGCTATCCATTGCCATCAATGGCGGTGGGGATCAAACCAGGTAAGAAGTCAAACCGTTCTAAAATGGGGTGTGCCAGGACACTCTTTGCACAATAACCACAAGAGCCAGATGTAATGGTTATGGAGCTTGGAGTGTTGTTTTCATAGTATGGAAAGTGCTTGTCTGCCGTTTATAGCACAGATCAGAATGGCAAAGAAATGTAACGGTTAACATTTATTTGAAAAGTAACTGTGGAGAGTTCAGAAGAGAATTGCAAACAGCAGTCCAAAATAGGAAAAGTATAAACACATAGGACAATATAAACACATTCATATTTAAAGGACCGCTTGTAGCGGTACTTACCTTATCCGGGGGCCGGACGCGGTCCTCTCTTCAAGCCGCGCGCGGTCCTGCGGCTGCACGAGCCGCGCGCGGCTCGTCCGACTGTTCAGACAGGAAGGCGGGCAGTGACCGCGAGAAGCGGTCACGTGTCCCGCCTGCAGCTAAGAGCGCGCCGCGAATCTCGGGCGCGCTCTTAAAGAGACAGTGGGAGCCTAAATTGCAAAAAGGCTCCCATTGGCTCCTGTCATGCCAATCACCCCATACACTTACCTGTTGGGGGAGTGGAAGTGACAGGAGCCAATCACATTAGTTTGAAGGCTACTTATACTTACCCTTTTCCCTTAGTTCCTTGCCCTATCGTGGTTTCTGCTACAGTTCCCTTTAGTGCTTGTTGTGTTCAGTTGTGTTTCTCCGTATTTGACCTTGGCTTTGTATTCTGACTTCGTTTTCGCTTTATCCTATTCTGTACTGTTTGCCGGCTTGCTGATTCCTGTGTACCAGTCCCCGGCTAGTTTTCGTTTACGCTGTCTCTTTGTGCCCTTGACCTCGGATCGTTCCTGACTCTGTCTTATCCTATTACGTCGAGTCCGGCCACTCTAAGGTCCGGTAGACGTATCTCTCCTCTGTACTGTCTTCTGTTAGGCTGGATCCTGCGTGTAGGGGTATATACTCGTTACACCGCTCCAGGCCGTATAACAATTTTATGTCAATGAAATCATTATGGGGTTTGGAGGAATTTGTTGCCACCTTACCTTTTGGGGTTACATCACCTTATGGGATTTTTAAACAACTATGACCGAACAATTTTCTTCATGGCAACTGGCTCTGCCTCCTCCTCCAGCCCCAGCACTGAGATCAAAGCTTTTCCATTGGGCACTGGTAAGAACCTGCAAGGATCAGTTGATGAGATATGCTTTAGATAGATACGTAAACAGACCATTATTACAAGACAGTCTGACCGTGTTCTATATCAGAATGTAACATAAGGGGTGAAACTAGTCAAGGATTTAAGGAAAGTTAATAGGCAGAATTCCCAAACCTTTTTTTTTTAAAGGGGATATTGATAAAGAGCGGGTCGTTAATGGACCTTAACAAGTGGTTTGAGAACAACATGACTAAGATTGTGTACCACACACTGAAACTTAGCAAATAAAATCCAAATTGCAAATTTGAGGCTAAAATAGTTTCTATGTGGGAAATCAGCGACTTTTAGCACCTCAGTTTTGCCATTGGATTTAATCTGCTAAAATTCTGTTTAGTGATTAACCTAATAGGGTACCTGGCCATAATCTGTGTGTTATCCTAATAGTGCGAGGAGTGACATTTGGGGCACTCGAGTATCATTTATGAATACAACAGCATATAATTGCAGTTGCAGTTAATATTTGGCAATCCAATCAGTATATCACACCTACAAGCTCGGAGAATTGACAGAAACAGAAACACACAACAGCGAAGTATTGAGGTTGCAAATCAATCCTGAGTTTATTAGTATAACATAACATATTATATAGGAATCTTACCACATTACATCTCATTATACAGAATCAGCAAACTGCTGCTAAATTGGGAATTGACATTCAGTTCCTGAAAATTAACATTTTAATGAATAATCCTCTCAGTCTTTCGTGGTACAGATTTATACATACAAACTGACCTGTATCTGTGCCACAAGACTGCAGGTTTCCATCGTTGAACTAAAACTTCCCTTTCTATTTCAAAAATCCCTCCCAGCCTTATCATGCTGCATGCTTCCTGCCTATCTGCTGTAGTTCCGTCTTTACGAAGAAACATTACATCATCCTTTGCAGACTAAATTGCTCGCCTCTGTCTCTTTGTTGTCTTTTTCCTAGTCTTTCCCAGACTCCCGTGTGTACTGCGCAATCTATACTGACAGGATTCTTCATGTGTTTCTCTTAATACCAATATAAATGTTGCATTTAACCCCTTAAGGACCAAACTCCTGGAATAAAAGGGAATCCTTTAAGGGGTTAAAACAAAATAAAGGTACTCATGCGGGAGGGGCTGAAATTCCGAACAGAATGATAGATGTGACAGTGACACAGTTTACTAAGCCAGTAATTGACTAGGGGGACTGCGAATTTTAGGCAAAAATAGATGAGCTGAAAAATGATTCAGAGAACGCGACCTAGAATTTGCAATACCATGACCAAATCCTAACATAGAGTTGCATTCTATTATGAGGGATAATGCAATAGCATGTAGCTCCTTAGTGATTAATCCTGTAAGAGGTTCAAACAAAACAGTACTAGAAACAACAGAGCCGTCCCTATATTTTGTTGACCTACCTAGGCAACCTGAAATTTCATCAGCCCTCTCCATTTAAATCTATTCTAGGGCATTTAGAATGAAAAATCTCTAAAACATCCCCCTGCTGTGCAGTACTAGGTACCTATGAATTCTGCGGTCCTGAGCAAAATGTACTATTTTCCACATTTAACCCTTGGGATACCAGAGGGATGGTGCCAAAGCTTACCTTCTGGGTGTCAGAGCAGTATGTAAGGCAGTGTAAGGGTCAATCCACTCCTGTAGTTCCCAATGGTAATAATAACCCAAATGATAATATTTTGAGTGGGGATAATAAGATGAGAAATAGGTTGCATGGATTTACATACATGCTGTGTATTTACTTTGAAAAATGTAAATGGAATGGATGTGCTAAAGAATAGTATAGAGCAGGAGTAGGAAAGCTTTTAGAGGCTCTGTGCCAAAACAAGAATTTGCAGATCCTTCACGTAGTGGTCCTTTTTTTTTTAAATTAACGTTTGTGTATATTGCCGTTTGCTGCTTGTGTTATGTGTTAGTACTGCTCCTGTTTTGTATTTGTGCCTATGTGGGCTGTGTCATGTTGCATATGCGCATGGGCAGTGTGTAGTATTGTGTGTGTTATGTATGTATGTTGGCAGTGTATTAGGGTCTGCTTGTGGGATTGTGTGTGGCTGATACGTGGGATTGTGTATGTGGGGCTCTGTGAATATGTGGGGGCTGCTTTGGGTACTGTGTGTTGGAGGCTGCTTGTGGATTTGTTTGCGTATATGTGGGTCGTCAGTGGTGTTGTTTTTGTGGGGGCTGGGTGAGTGTTTGCTTGGGGGTGGTTGGTATAATTTTCTTGTAAGGGAGATTACTTCTGTAGCTGTGTATGTGTGTGTGTATGTCTTGCTGGGTGGTTGGCTTGGTCTGGAGTCCTGAGGGCACCAGGCTGGTCAGGTACAGGCCAAGGTTTTGGTGGCTGCTGTGGACTGCTCTGCTCCAGACCGGATTCCCCTTACACAAGCACTGGTAGGAAGTGATTTAAGATCAGCCTTAACACTCAGTTGGCAATAGCATATATCTGAAGAAGTGTCACTGGGACCCTTGATAGGCCAACTGCAGGGGAAATCCTCAGAGCTGGCAGCTGTGCATGCCCCAGCTTGCGGACCCCCTGTACGAAGGATCAATTGAGTGACGTTCTGAAAATACAAGTTGCATCAAAAAATAAGAAAACATGAATTTAATAACTGACATAATATGGCTTAATGTAACGCAAACAGGAAAGAGCTTGCTTGTCAGCCAGGATTAATGTGCTGAGAATGGCTTATGGGAGAGGCTTGCCTAAAACGAGTGAATGAAAAAATCTCTGGAAGCGTTAATCATTGTAATTTTGCGTTCTATGGACAATTAGCAGAGCCTGTGTAATGTGTAAGCACTATGGAATCTGTTGGCGCTATATAAATGGCAATAATAATAATAATATCGATATCACAGGCAGGTAAAAACAGAGTCACGTCATTAACTTGAATTTATATTTTGTGCACCAGTGTGCTGTGGAAATATCCCACAATTTGAGTTATTCTGAGAAATCTATCTGGAATAGGCCCATGGATAGCTCGCAAGTATCTCTGTTTAAGAGGGAGAGTACCAAATCAATCTGTCCCTTTTTTTTTTATCCTAATGTCCCTAATCCTAAGGTTACATTGTTCTTGTTCTCAATTGCATTTTAGTAGGATAAATTGATGTTAGTTGCCTACAATTTCTCAAAGCTCTACTCCTGGCCACCCCTCCCTCACACCTCTCAAATTAATGTGTCCCTCTTTTTGCAGGGTTATTCACTAAAGTGAGAATTGAAGGTGGATTTCAAATTTAAGGTCAAAGTAACCAAGTCTGGCCTTAAATTTGAAATTCACGTTGCATTCTAACTTTAGTAAATAATCCAGCTAGAAGTAGTGTAATACTCAACAGGCTGTGGATTAAGACCTCTTAAATGTTTATTTCCCAACAATGTATAAATTATATTTTGGCAACAATTTCAGTTTATATGATCATTTACTCAGTACCAAGAACCAAAGCTGCAAGTATAACAGAGCAGTAAGCTGCCCATACACCATGCTGTTCTAGAGTGCCTAACTGATAGTAAGCTGCACACACACCATGCTGTTCTAGAGTGCCTAACTGATAGTAAGCTGCACACACACACACACACACACACACACACACACACACCATACTGTTCTAGAGTGCCTAACTGCAGTAAGCTGCACACACACACCATACTGTTCTAGAGTGCCTAACATGCTGTAGGCTGCACACACACCATGCTGGTCTAGAGTGCCTAACATGCAGTAAGCTGCACACACACCATGCTGGTCTAGAGTGCCTAACATGCTGTAGGCTGCACACACACCATGCTGGTCTAGAATGCCTAACTGCAGTAAGCTGCACACACACACACACCATGCTGTTCTAGAGTGCCTAACATGCTGTAGGCTGCGCACACACCATGCTGGTCTAGAGTGCCTAACATGCTGTAGGCTGCACACACACCATGCTGGTCTAGAGTTCCCAACATGCAGTAAGCTGCACACACACCATGCTGGTCTAGAGTGCCTAACATGCTGTAGGCTGCACACACACCATGCTGGTCTAGAGTTCCCAACATGCAGTAAGCTGCACACACACCATGCTGGTCTAGAGTGCCTAACATGCTGTAGGCTGCACACACACCATGCTGGTCTAGAGTGCCTAACATGCTGTAGGCTGCACACACACCATGCTGGTCTAGAGTGCCTAACATGCAGTAAGCTGCACACACACCATGCTGGTCTAGAGTGCCTAACATGCTGTAGGCTGCACACACACCATGCTGGTCTAGAGTGCCTAACATGCAGTAAGCTGCACACACACCATGCTGGTCTAGAGTGCCTAACATGCTGTAGGCTGCACACACACCATGCTGGTCTAGAGTTCCCAACATGCAGTAAGCTGCACACACCATGCTTGTGTAGAGTGCCTAACATTCAGTAGGCTGCACACACACATGCTGTTATGTCATACATGACACCAGAATGCAACAAGGTGTGCTCTGTGATTGACTATGAGCCACTATGGGAGAACGCATGTATGCAGAAAATCATGTAATCTATAAAACTCCAGCTCATTTCACATGGAGTAAAAGTTCTTGTTTTCCTGAAGGGGATCTCATCATCCATATTTTTGTGGATATTATATTAAACCGGTTTTGAACCTGTGTTAGACAATGTAGATTTGGAATCATACTGGTGAAGAAGGATCATTGGAGCGTGGTTGATGACCAGTGTTATTGCAGGCTGTGGATTAAACTCAGCCCAACCAATCATGTGACACATTTTAATGACCTGGTGACTGAGAAACAGGAATTTGGGGAGTGTAATGCAGATAGTTAGGAACAGGCCAGAATTAGTATTAGAATGTAGAACTTGCATTTACTGTTACTTTCTGTACTGTATGCCTGTGAACATAAATAAAGAATAAAAAAAAAAGAGAAAAGAATAGTAGAACAATTTAATGCTTACTCCTGACAATCTAGAACAGGTTGGAGCTGATACTAGATCAGGATACCAGTATAAGGCAATGGGGTTAATCTCCGTCACACTGGGATTGTTACAAAGCTACTATAACTAGTTAGCAGCGCACCCAGAGACTAAAATGAGGTCCTTGCAAGAGTAATGATAGGGTCTTAATAATGTAGTCACACGCCTCCATCTCCTTGGCAAGATTAAATTGAGAATCTATATAGAGACAGAAATGTGTGTAGGACAGAACCCCACAAATAGGACCAGTGATGACAATAGTAATGGCTTGCCAGAAGTGCATGCATAGGGGAATAGTGTAGTGCCATAGTTCTGAATTATACGAGCATGTAGAAGGAATGGGAACTAAGGAAGGCCTGTAAACGGTATAGAGCAGTGATGGCGAACCTTTTTGAGCCCGAGTGCCCAAACCGTAATACATGCCAATTTTTTTCCCCTCAAAGTGCCAAAACGGCAATTAAACCTGAATACTGAGGTTTAAGTTTAGAAAAAACTCATACAGTTGTCCGAACTAATTAACATGTTTGTGTGTGTGCTCGGCAGTCTGTCTGTATGTGTATTAAGCAGTCTGTCTGTATGTGTATTAAGCAGTCTGTCTGTATGTGTATTTAGCAGTCTGTCTGTCTGTGTACTTAGCAGTCTGTCTGTATTTAGCAGACTGCTGAATACACACACAGACTGCTGAGTACACAGTCTGCTGAATACACACACAGACTGCTAAATACACACACACAGACTGCTGAGTACACACACACACACACACGTAGACTGCTAAATACACACACACACACGTAGACTGCTAAATACACACACACACACAGACTGCTGAGTACACACACAGACTGCTGAGTACACACACAGGCTGCTGAGTACACACACACAGACTGCTGAGTACACACACACAGACTGCTGAGTACACACACACTGCTAAATAAACACACACAGACTGCTAAATACACACACACACGCTGCTGAGTACACACACTGCTGAGTACACACAAACAGACTGCTGAGTACACACACACACACACACAGACTGCTAAATACACACACACAGACTGCTGAGTACACACACACACACACACAGACTGCTAAATACACAACCACACACTGCTGAGTACACACACAGCTGAGTACACACACAGACTGCTGAGTACACACACACACACAGACTGCTAAATACACACACACACACACACACACACAGACGGCTGAGTACACACACACTGCTGAGTACACACACACAGACTGCTGAGTACACACACACACACACAGACTGCTGAGTACACACACACAGACTGCTGAGTACACACACACACAGACTGCTACGTGTACACACACTGCATTGAGGGGTACAGTGTATGTGTGTGGGGTGATGTGTTTGTGTGTAGGGTGGTGTGTTTGTGTGTAGGGTGGGGTGTGTGTGTGTGTGTGTGTGTAAGTGGGGTGCTGTGTGTGTGTGGGGTGGTGTGTGTGTGTGGGGTGTGTGTTGATGTGTGTGTGTGTTTGTGTGGGGTGATGTGTGTAGCGCAGGGGTGCTGTGTGTATGTCGTCCACCCTCCCCCCCGACTGTTTTCTTTCCCCCATCCCTCCCTCAGTTTTTTCACCCATCCCTCCCTCAGTTTTATTTCCCCCATCCCACACACACTTTTCTCCCCCCATACCTCCCTCAGTTACCCCCCCCCATCTTTCCTCGGTTTTCTTCCCCCTCTCATCTCTCCCTTAGTTTTCTTCCCCCCTCCCATCTCTCCCTCGGTTTTCTTCCCCCCTCCCATCTCTCCCTCGGTTTTCTTCCCCCCTCCCATCTCTCCCTCAGTTTTCTTCCCCCCTCCCATCCCCACTTGTCCTTGATCTCCTACCTTGTAGCGTGGCCGAGCGCACCGCGGAGCTCAGTTTCCTGTAACCGGCCGGACAGGAAGTGCTCTCTCTGTGAGCACTTAATTTCCGTCCGCCCGGGTACAGGAAGCATGTACCGCGGCGCGCTCGGCCACGCTACACAGAGTGCCTGGCAGGCGGGAGCGCTATGCGCTCACCTCCTGCCGGTCACTCCGGTTTTGCGCCCGCCGGGCCGTTGCACCCTAAGGCGGCCACTTGTGCCGCCTTATGGATGCGCCGGCGGAGCGCACCCTCCCTCCGGCGACCTGTGGCCGCGTGCCCACAGAGGCGGCTCGGCGTGCCACCTGTGGCACACGTGCCATAGGTTCGCCATCACTGGTATAGAGGGTAAATGTGATTAAAGAGGTCCCGAGATTTCCGAGAAGTTCCAAGGGTTATCTTTTGTTAATGAATGGATCAGCTCACCCTCTTTTTTTCTTTCGGGCTAAGGACACCTACCTCTCTCATAAGATTTTTTTTTTATTCATTTTGGTGAAGGCTAAACTAAGTTTATATCTGAATGCATAATCTTGGAAACTACCAGTCATGTTGGATCAAAGTCCTTCCTGCCTTGCATTCAGTGTCTCCTGCATTGTATGTGTCTCTTTGGACACTTGGGGCATCTGCATATCTGCATTTTAGCCATACTAAGCAGACAACTTTCAGTGACATCATAATCTATTCTAGAGCTTGTCACTGCTACTGCCAAGCCATGCAGGAAGCATAGGGCACGTGCCCTTCCTAGATTACTAGTAAGGACACATGACATGTGTGACATGTCATGATTCCCTTTTATTCCAGAAGTTTGGTCCTTAAGGGGTTAACCCAGTCCTGAAAGGCATACAACAGTCTAGTTAGTGTATATATATATATATATATATATATATATCCCATTCTGTTCAAATGGCAATAATAAAAAAACAAAAAACTTTGATATACCGTGAGTACTGGGCTGGGTACAGCTGCTCCAGGCTTGACAGATTGCATCATATGGGACTTATTCGCTAAACAGTGAATTACAGATTTTGATAAATGTAGGCATAACATTCTGATATTGAAACAACATCTAACTCAGCTATAGTCAGAGTTTGACAATTTAACCTAAACTTAGCAAATTTGTTTTTCCAATTGATTACAGTTTGGTGGTATAGATATACCCCAGATAATATCATGCTTTTCATTGTTGTAACTAACAGCCCGACATGTTCAAAATAGTTACGTAGAAAGCCTAGAAGAGAACACAGACTATCACTGCAGAAACAGGTCATATGTAATTCTGAGGACAGATACATAGTAAAAATGGGATACCAGGTTCACGGTTTCCTAAGTCACAAATCACTTCTTTATGACGTGGGCAGCACAAGAAAAGTGCTGCCCTGTAGAATGTTTACTGTATAAGCTGCAGCAAGTACATTTATTAGATGGGATATTGAATTATGCGTGTAGGACCATACTGTAAAGTCACTCTAAACAAAACGCTCTGTAATAATCACCTTAAATTTTTTTTTTTTTTTAAATAAAGCTTCAACATACACCTAGCACAAAACCGAAAATAAACCAAAGAAATCCAGGCATTGTAGTATCAATAATAATAATATTATTATAATAGTAAGCAATCTGTCAGCACATGTTGTGAAATATGAATGAGTTCCTGGGGTGAGTGCTGTCAGTCCCCTCCAAGATTTCTCCTTCCTCCTTCATGCTGAATGCCCAGCCTCCCTCCCTCTTTCTCCCATTTCCTTTTCCCATCCCCTGGGGGGGCCAAGCTTGGGATAGGGCCCCTCCTTGTCAATGGGCAGGGCTTCATTCAGTTTCCTGCAGCCGATACACTCAGCCCTGCTTGAGCTGCTGAGCCTGTGAGAGGAGAAATCACATCCCAAGAAAGGAATACAGGAATCTCCATTATCATAACCGCAGCAAGGACAGGGGGCTGCGCACGGACAGACATACACACAGACAGACAGGCGGCTGCGAGGACGTGCAGGCCTCTCCCCTGGCCCCGAGAAGAAGCATCTCCCTGTCCCTGACTGCATTCTGTGGGCTTGGAGCAAGCTGCACTCAGCACCCTGGCTCAGAAGGTGATCCCTTCCTCCCCTCTGAGGATGTCTCGGAAGGTACAGAGGGGCGAGGTGTGTGCAGACTGCAGTGCCCCAGGTAAGACCCCCTCAATGCCAGGCTGGCACACACACACACACACACACACACACACACACACTGCAAGGTGGCAATCCTGGCATCCTGCATCCAGCCAGCTGACCTCATTCCCAGGGCCTGGCTTCCAAGTCACTTGGGCCTCACACAAGGGGCTGCTTTGTGGCTGTTCCATGGGCCTAAGAGAGAAAGCAGTGATGCAGATAATATTAGCACAATCACAACATTCTAACATAAAGGTCGAAACAGCTCTCGTAGAACGACAACCAACAACCGTGGTGTAGCTTTAAGGCTGGCAGAGCATAGTGGGAGTTGACGTTCTAGAACAGCTCTGGAGTTACCTTTTGGCCACCCCTGCACTAACACCCTTGTTGTATTCTGCATGTCAACCTTTCACACACTCATTTGTTGTGTTTCACAAATAGTCTGTCAATGAATTCTTCCCCTGCTTCTTGCTTACCAAAAAGGTAACTCTGCACCTAAAGTGCCTCATTACACCTCCTTCCTCTGTAGGCAAAGAGGTCACCTTTTCCTGGTGCCCATTAGGGTTGCCACAGTCACTATGTTTATCTGTATACAAGACACATTATGCTTGCACGTGAAAAGTACTACCCTTTAGTCTATAGAGGTGATATGCTGCATACATTATTAGTTAATAAAGGCAACTGGGAATCCCTATATAGGGCACTGATTTAATTCTGCAGCATATGTATTAACCGGGGCAGCATATTTATGTGCTAACCACCAGTATGAGAAATGATGTCCTGGAAAACATAGAGTTCATGCAGGCAAGTGTAGCATTATGACAGGGCTGTGTACACTTGGTAGCCCTTTGCTCTCAATATCCTTTGCTTTTCATCTTGAACCAATTTCCTTGTATTGACTTTGCATGTTTTTGATGGTTACTTATTACACTGTGTCTAAAGTGGTACTGTGTACACTTCTACCTTTTATTGTTTCATCTGGTAATGCACTCTACTTGATCGTCTTGATGATGGGTATAAAGTGCATGCATATGGCGTAATGTCTACATCTGTGGGGAGAATTGGTGATGTCATCCCCCTTGTGTATATAACAGTTATACCATTATTTTAAAACAATATGGAAGCTGCAATTGTAACTGATACTTCTATCAAAGCATACACAGATAGCAAGGCTTGTGGTACGCAGAGATTTTTGGTGTAGCTATATTTCAGAGCATTTTATTACTCGATGTGTTCGCATTCTATAATTGGGAATCCTGCATCAATTTAATAACTGAGAGGGTGTTCTAGAATTTAAATGCCAGGTTACAGAACGCATTATTGACACTGGAAACCTTAAACAATTTACTTCTTGTCTGTGAAAATTTAAATATGCACTAATATAGCTTTAGTTTGTACGGAAAGCAGATTGGTTGGTGGTATCTGTCTTCATATTTTGATTTTAGCCAAATAAGGGAGCAGATTGCACTGAAATAGTGTGTTAACTGAAGACATTACACATTTTTATGAAAACAAATGCACCTAAAATTTTACTATGGTTAGCGGTGTCATTTCTCAAAAAGTCTTTTTGTTGTGATTTTCACATTGTAGCATTCTTTTTATCGGAATTAGAATTCCCTGTGTTCGTTATTCCAAAGTACTAACCCTAATTGGCAGAGAAGTTGTGACAAGTGGAGGAAGTTGCGTGTGTCCCCAGTTAAACTCTGTAAATTTATACAAATCTCATACGTATCTCGCATCTTAGAAAGTGACTTTGTTTTCAGCAGGATGTCCGCATCCAAGGGATCTTGTTAAGTTTAAATGCCACATTTAGCTGGCTTCATGTTAAGGAGTACCCGACCTGAATATTGATGTAGTGTTGTTACGATTAAAGGACCACTAAAGTTATCTCAATGGGTGCAGTGGTCAGGTCAAGTTAACCACTCAAGGCAAAACATTGCCATTTTGCAGAAACTGTAATGTTAACCGTGACTGTTTAAACACACACCTAGTGGCTTTTATACTGATCACCTCTGGAGATGGTTCTACTGCAACAAAAAAGAAGAGTAAAACTTGATCTCATGAAACCCCCCCATAGGAAAGCATTGATTCATTGCTACCCTATGGGGACGTTTGGTTGAGTGCGCTGCACTCTCCCCGAATGTGCATCAGGTCCGGCTCTGCTACCTCCACAACATTGCTGGAGTAGGAGAGGTAAATAGTCCTGAAAGAGCCTTAGCACTGTAAAAGGTAAGTAATAACCACCGAGTGCCCTATATAACTAGGGAAAGGGACACTAAAGTGTTAGGAACACATGTTTGAATTCCTAAAGTTAGGACTGTTCATTCATTCTTACATGATATTTTGAATGGAAACTTAGTTGAAAATTCCTCACAAAACAATTTGACAGAAGTTAATCTCACTTTTTAATCTCATTATTTTTATATTCACAGCAGCACCAGCACCACTTACAATTTTACACAGGGGATCTAAAACATCAAATAATAAACAAAAGCTTGCGTTCTGCATATTATAGATGGGAGCACATAGTAGTATGTGGTTAAAATATTGTTTGGTAAGACATTGGCTACCTTTTGTTTTATTGCTTCACTGTGTGATTACGTGTGGGTGTTCTACTTAGTTTTCCTCATCTTTTTCAGTATGTATCATTTAGATTTTTTTGCCTACTCTATAATAATTATATAAAAGGAACAGTCCAATATGCTAATTTATTATTTTAGATTATGACCCACCTTTGCTAAAAAATAAATAAAAATAAAAGTTGCAAAACAACGTTAAACTTACCTGTAACCCAGCACAGAACCAGATGTTGCTTGGCAGTCCTGTTTGCTTATGGTGAGTTTATCAATTTTGAGAAGAGAAGGATTTTAAGGGCACATTTGTGCAATCTCCATGATCTGCTGATTTAATGCCTATGATAGTGAATCATTAAATCCAATGTTTCTTTATGAGAAGCATTGACTGTATTTGATGTCCTCATGGTGTGCGTGATGATACCCAATATGAAGAAAGTGGCTGTAGTGGATGTGGTGTAGCACTTAACCCCTTAAGGACCAAACTTGTGGAATAAAAGGGAATCATGACATGTCACACATGTCATGTGTCCTTAGTGCCAGGAAAACATACTCGTTTTCCTGGCACTATAGTGCCCTGAGGGTGCCCCCACCCTCAGGGGTCCCACTCCTGTGGCACTGAAGGGGGAGGAAGGGGTTAATCCCTTACCTTTTTTCCAGCGCCGGGCTCCCTCGGCGCGGAAGCGCCTCTAGCGGCTGTCAATGAGACAGCCACTAGAGGCTGGATTAACCCATAGGTAAACATAGCAGTTTCTCTGAAACTTATATGTTTACTGCAAAAAGGGTTAAACCTAGCTGGACCTGGCACCCAGACCACTTCATTAAGCTGAAGTGGTCTGGGTGCCTATAGTGGTCCTTTAACAGAGTTGTGTTTCTGGCCTGATGTAATTAGTACTCATATAATGTGTTTCATTGTATGAGAAAAGGGGCAGCATCTATGCACAAAAAAACAGCATTCAGATGTATGTTTTATGGAAGGCCATGTATTTGAAATAATTTTTTTGCAACTTTCTTGAGTAAACAAGTCAGAAAAATGTTAAAGATATATGGCCTCTCGGTGCTTCCATAGGTTTTGGTGTTTAGAGTGTCCCTTTAATAATTAGAAAATTAAGTTTTACAAATAATTGTTACTGAGTGAATTCTTACTTTAAAAATTGTATTAGTGTAAATGGATAGCTTTAAGGTCCATTCCACACCCCAAAAAGAACTTCAGCTTGCTGAAGTGCTTTATGGGTAAGGAGTATCCTAGTTTAACCCCTAGTTTATAAAAGTGACAAATTCTATGAAAAATCATCACTTTCATAAATTAACCATGGAACACCCCCTTGCTGTCAATCATTGAGCCTGGGAGATTTGCAGCCTCATCTAAGCTAACGGAAGTGGCAGGCACGCTCTCCTCCCACACAGACCTCAGGCTAGCTCCTCCAGACCTCAGACTATACATGCACGTGGGCACCAATTCAGGGTCTTCTTAATGTGAATTATCTGGTTATTTCATTGTGAAGAGACTAAACGTCTCTGCCCCGCCCCCCACCACCACCACCATTTGCGCAGTGGAGTTTTCCTTTAAGGACACCATGCAGTGGCGATTTGAGTGTTTGAGAGGACAGAGTTTCCATGTTTCCAGAATTTTTGTATATGTTACTCTCTCAAACAGCGTTTAGCAGTTTAAAATAGTTGCAAATATAAACGAAATTGCATTGCTTTACACTCGCAGAATACTCAGAGAAAAAGTTTTCCAATTCCTTTTAAAAAGGCCAAGTTTTAATGTTGTTGCTGCTTGAGATCAGACCCGTCAATAATGCATTATAGATCCATTGATTGGGTGACTTGAATTCCAGTGTAATTTCAGGGTTTTGTCACAAACTTGTGAGTGGTCCTTTAAGTTCCAATGTTTAGGCCAAATGGAATGGGACACCTGGGGAAAATCTCCAAGTCCATGTTTTAGATTATTATTATGTTTTTCTAATTTTGCGCTTTACACTTACATTTTTAAAATTAGTTCACTGCAACCCTCTATTTAGTAAATAAACTCATGAGAGCGTAACATACTCACAGGACTGTCATATGCCACACATTTTAGTTACCTGCCCTGATGATTGACATTACAACATCAAGTGAGTCACCATTCTTCCTTTTAAGGTGTGAGTGGAAAAATATGGATTTGACAGGTATAAACAAGGATGCGTTTGGGAGGCAGACGGCTTCCTTCCTCACTTTTTGTGATCAACTGTGGGGTCCTTAGCACTATGGTTGACCAACTCTTTGTGTTTGCAGGGTTTCTGAGCAATGCAGAGCGATGGTTAGCATAAAAATAAAGAGAGGTGCTTCAAATTGCTCTTAAAGGGACACTCTAGGCACTATAATCATTTCATGTTATTGAATTCATTATAGTGCCTTGAGTCCTTACCACTGTCCCATCATTCATTGTCAAACCGTTTTTTCAAGCAGTTTAACACTGCATGAGGGCACCTGGTTACCCACAGCACAGTCGCTACTGGATGTATGGCTAAGGCAGAGATTGCACACTTCCTTCTAGTCATACCAATTCATACCAGCAATAGGCGCTGAAATGGGTCAGCACACACTCTCAGCCAATCACCTTCTCTCATTGCTGCTCATGCTAATGCTTCCTTATTATCCCAAGCAGCACAGAGTGGATGGGCTGCGTGGGATTCTTATTTAGCATTAGAACATTAAATATGGTTTGTAACTGAATGGAAGGATGGTTCAGGAACCACAGACACTATAACCACTTCAAAAAGGTAAAGCAGTTACAGTGCCCATTGTGTCCCACTATTATTATTAATAATAATAATGCAATGCTTGGTTTAACTTGAAGCGTGAGTAACAAATACATTTATTTTTCAGTTACCGGTATATTAAAAAGACAAAATGACAAAACAAATTAAATAAAATGTAAACCGTTACATACCTTTTTAAAGTATTCTTTGTGCAGTTAGAGTAGATGGCTCCCACACTAGGATGAGCAGCTTCTATCAGCAGCCCCTCAATATGGTCTCTGGAGCCCAACTGTTAAGCTGCAAAAGCTGTGTGAGATAACACTCTAATGCAAGAATATGTCAGTGCAAGCTAATTTACTTGCATTCTCGTAGAAGCAATCTGAATGTTTAGGCTATGACAGTTTTATGTATTTTCATCTTAATTTCTCACATGGTGTTTGAAAAGCACTGAGCTTTATTACATATAGTCGGTATTAGGCGTCTTTCTTAAAGTGGCTCGGTTACTTCTGGAGTCGATGCAAAGATCCAAGATGGTGCTGTGCGGTGGCCTAGGGGAGAAGGACAAGGTGGTTTTTACTTACATGAACTTGTTCTTTAAGGAGGCCGCCATCTTCAGCATGGAGCTTTTCAGCTCCTGGTGCTTCATCTGCCAGGAACCGATGCCAGCGCTGTACTTTTGCTCATTCTCCATAGAGAGAGCGATGGCTGATGGCTTGACAAAAGTAGCATTGGTAAGCTCTTAATGCCTTTTTAACACTCCAAATACCATAACCACAGTTTTTGCTCAGACTGCCCATTTGCAAATGGTTTGACAACTTACGAGGGGTCTGGCGGGCATCATAGCCTCCAGGGCAGATAGAAGCTCCTACACGGAGCTTCTGTTAAATGTGCTCTCACCCAATGAGGTAAGCTTTGCACCTCCAGTTTAGCTCAGTGCAAACAGCTTCTGGCTCCCTTGGAGGAGGTGATTGGCACCAGGGAAACTCAGGTAAGCTGTCAAACTGTTTGCAAACAGTTTGTCAAAGGTGAGTACCTTTCTATTTTTTTTTTTTTTATCTATATAATGCATTCGGAAACTGGAGTTCTCTCCAGCCTGGAATGTCCCATTACACCCTGTTTAAGCAATCAGTTATTTATGAACTGACCTCATATTTTTTCTTTCCATTGAGTGGTGACTGGTTATTACATGTAGTGCTATTGAACAGAACAAAGGCTATTCAGTTATTTTTTTGGTTGCATTCCATTTTTATGTGTTCAGTTTGGGAGAAGAAAATGTCAAATGTTAAAAATAAAACAAAAATAATGTCCCTTGTAGACTCGTATGGGCTTGACAAATGTGTTCTGTGCAATATTTAGGAGCCAGAAAGACTTATCTAGCTGCCGACTTAGTTATAATTGGCTTAAAAAACAAAACAAAAAGAAAGTCCAACTGCAGAGTTCTATAAAAAATATATAAAAACCTAAAACATTTTAGGAGCCTATCATTTGGTATTCGTGAAGCCCTGAGTAAAGTAGTGGATTTGTGGAATGACTCAAATGACAGGTGGCATGTGGAAATATAAAGCACGCCAAGTAGAGGGATATAGGTTTGGCTTAGGTCAGGGCTCAACATTTTCACTCAACTCTAGTCCTTTGTGAGGGAAAATATCACCTCCAGCATTGCAGTAGCGAGTAACCTATAGGCCTGACTAGTAGTGTGGGACTTTACATTTTGAACACTGCTTTAAGTGGTATCAATTTGAATAATTAATAATAGTAGCGCTCAACTGAAGGAGTCTAATGCTTATTAGTACTAAATGGCTGAATAGAAGATCCTCTTGAGAAAGGAATCAGGCTAAAACGTTAGGGATGTGGTCTCCATTCTTTTTTACATTAAATTGAAGATAATGCTGGTGGGTTTAGCCGGTTCATGTATATCCTGTTTGCGTATATATTTACATATTTTAGACACTGAGATATCATGACCTTAGGAGAAACATTTTATTAATGTTTTAATGCTTATGTAATTCACAGTATGAATGCTTTTCTAGCTATTTTGAACAAATAAAAACGTTTGTGTGATGGCATTTGTGTGCTATGGTGTTTTGATATATTAGATGGTATCTTTTGTCATGTTTTATTTTTTGTGTGCAAGTGTAAAATATTAAAAGGTTACCATAACCCTTTGTTAAACAAGGTATAATTAAGCTCACAGTGCCCTGTTGGACACTATAACAACTGTCCACCATGGCGCTACTTTCCACGCCTCTTCGTGATGTCAAGGCAGCCACGTAAGATCCAATCACATTGATTGAACCGTTTGCTGGCTCAGAGAGCATACACGCAACCTGAGCTGGCCCGAGGAGGACTAAGGAAGTTTTAAATAAATGAATAAAGCTATGTCTATAACTAGGGTAGGCGAGGGAGCATACAGTGGGTGGGAAGGAGAAAAGGGAACTATCTTCCCTTTGCAGATGCTCTGTCTGTTGGGATAACCATTTAAGTATCTGTATTGGGGCTAACTAAAGACTGAATGTTTAAAAAGTATATTGAAAATGTCCAGTAGTGTTGATCATTGCTTAAGTCATGCCTGATTTGCTGTGGATTTTTTTTAATTTATTTTTTTATGTTTTGTTTTTCTGTAATGCCTGTATAGAGCAAGCACATTGACAAGCGTGCATGTGATTTTCATGTTTTTTCTAAATCTGCCAATAGTTTGTCCCACCCCCTTCTTCCTGTCTGTCCATCATCGCTTAATACTGATATGGGTTTCCTGATATTAGAGTTTGAGTTTGGACTGGAAACTGAAACAAAAAAAACCCTAAAAAAACATTTTGAGACTGGTAATATGTAGTCTTCATTTATCTGTCTTATATATTTTATTTGTCTTATTTCATTCTTTATGGCGAGTTTGTTTTCTGAGTATCCACCCACTTTAGTTCTTTATAATTATTATCTAAAAATGTTTAAGGGACTCTTTTAGTTGCAAAATGTGGATGAGAGCATCCGCTTCAGGTAGATCAAAAAATAAATATGCTTACCTGATAATTTAATTCTTATCCTTCAAGATGGCTACCAGAAATGGAATAAAATGGCTCCACATGCATTCCTTCATCTTTAAATGATTCTCACAGCCTCCCACAAAGCATGGCATTTGTCATACCTGGGGAAGAGCAGCTGTGCACATTCTGGAAGCCATCTTTGCAACGTTTCCTGTGCAAAACGCTTGGACCTCATCAGGTGGGCTTGTTTGTATTAAACAAGCCCACTAAATGCAGCATGGCGTTGCGTTGTTCAAATTTGATTTTTTTTCAAAAGAAAATATACGTGAAACACATTATGGAATTCACAAAAAGCAAATTTAGTTATGTTGGGACATTTACAGCTCATTGTGGTTTGAATCATTCAGTAGAGAATACATTGACCTTCAGAAGAATTTTATTAGCTGTATTGAAGAGGACTGCACAAAATGAAAGTGGCTGAATTTGCTATAATAAAAGTAAATGCAGTACGTTTGCTGGCCGGTAGGCTAGCACAGTATATAGATTAAATTTGTATCACTACAAAATAGTACTTAGACATATGTGTCTTATTAGTCATTTTTCATATGATTAGCAGAGGGTACATGTTTCCACAGCAATACATTATTATCTTATACAAATTTACATTTTCTCTACACCAAATAAAAATAAAAAATTGTGGCCACAGCAAAAATATCTCATAGGAAACCATTAAAACTGCGATGTCATTAGCTATTACTTGTTTGCGTTGTGGTTTCCTGAGTATAGAAAAGCTTGTTTTTTGTCATAAATTCGGCACCCAACTGGGGCCAGGCAAGAGGACTCACTAGTATTCAGAAGCCATTTAGGTTACCAAGCATAGTCCGACAAGGCTTATATGCCATTGCTCATGTAACCCCTTTTAGTGTATGTACCTACTAATACAGTTTATATGGAAATTTCAGACAATTCTCTTGACGACCAGAAATTAAAGTCACCTGAACAAGTTTAGCTTAATGAAGCAGTTTTGGTGTATAGAACATGCCCCTGCAGCCTCGCTGCTCAATCCTCTGCCATTTAGGAGTTAAATCCCTTTGTTTATGAACCCTAGTCACACCTCCCTGCATGTGACTTGCACAGCCTTCCATAAACACTTCCTGTAAAGAGAGCCCTATTTAGGCTTTCTTTATTGCAAGTTCTGTTTAATTAAGATTTTCTTATCCCCTGCTTTGTTAATAGCTTGCTAGACCCTGCAAGAGCCTCCTGTTTTTGATTAAAGTTCAATTTAGAGATTGAGATACAATTATTTAAGTTAAATTACATCTGTTTGAAAGTGAAACCAGTTTTTTTTTTCATGCAGGCTCTGTCAATCATAGCCAGGGGAGGTGTGGCTAGGGCTGCATAAACAGAAACAAAGTGATTTAACTCATAAATGACAGTGAATTAAGTAGTGAAATTGCAGAGGAATGATCTATACACTAAAACTGCTTTATTTAGCTAAAGTAATTTAGGTGACTATAGTGTTCCTTTAATATCACAGATGTGTAACCCCCTCATTCAGGACCGTGTTTTAAAAAAAAAAAAAAAATGTTTTAATCCATTCAACTTTGTTAAGCAGCGGTTTATGAGATAAATAGTTCAGTTTGACTCATCAGATCTTCATACCTCTCAACATATGGGGGGTATGGATGCAGGACATGAAGGTGGACAGGTAAAAGAGTGCGGCAACAATTAGGGGACTGAGCCACGAATTGGACGGGTCCACTTTTAAAGGCCTTAGTGCTGTGAGTTTACTATGTACAGAACGGGTATGTCTATGGATGTGCTTGCACTGTGCAGGTTAGAGTCAAATCCCTGGTATGCCCTGACATGAGCATAAGGGAACAAATCATGGAACGTGGAACATACCTCATAATCCGGTACTATTGGGAGGTATGGATCTAATGAGTGTAACTGCTTAATACATTTGATCGTGTCACTGTCCGCTTACTCAGTGCCCTGTTCATATACAAGCAGCTGTGGCTTAGGATTTCCACATCCACAACATGGACAGATCTTGGATGCATTATTGTGGTGCACCATATACTATAATCCTTTATAATAATTTAACACACAAAACTGGGTTTGCAAAGACATAAATAAATTGTGCATGTTAGTGTCATTCGTATTAACTTTGTGCTCTGTTCCCCTCCTGTAAGGCTGTCTGAGAACTCTCATGCAGTATTTGATCTTACATTGCTCTCCATGTCAGAATGTGTTTCTACACAAATTTACTTTTCGTCCTTTTTTAGAAAACATTTTATTCCCCCGATACATGGCTAATATTGGAGCTGACAGGTCAGAACCCCAGAATATCACAAAATATTTTGGAAAGCAAACTTCTAGACCCCTTTATTATTGAGGTTGGTTAGCTCTCATGGTTAGAAAAGAGATCTGCTTTTTTTTTCCCAATAGCATGCATTCATCTGTGGGAATTTGTACATGCTTTTTATTCGTTAGGTTTGTCATTGATTTAAATTAAAATCTCATCATTTTAAAGGTTACTGAAAAAAAGAAACAGGCCCGGCATCAATTCAGTTTGCACCCTAATTACTTTCTGATGGCTTCCTTTTGTAGTTTTCTAATTACGGTAACCAGATTGTTTTAGTGGAACTATATTGTGCCTCATTTTCTCCAGGGTTCGTTCTTCCTAAAATTTGCTAAATTATGATTTCCGCTAGGGAATACGGAAAAGAAAATGCTGTATTTGGTTTAAATATGTATAATTTACTTTACAGTGAATGATTAGCCCCACTGCTCACTGATAATTGGGTCCAGATACTAAACACCCTTTCATCTCCTTTTTACTAAAAACTTTCTTTACTTTTGCCTTTTCAATATATTGGAATGTAATTTAATTTTTGCAGGTTGAGTGAAAAGTCTGAAACCACCCACATACCTTTTAATGCACTTAAAGGACCACTATAGGCACCCAGCTTAATGAAGTTGTCTGGGTGCCAGGTCCAGCTAGGATTAACCCTTTTTTCTATAAACATAGCAGTTTCGGAGAAACTGCTATGTTTATAATAGGATTAGCCCAGCCTCTAGTGGCTGTCTCATTGACAGCCGCTAGAGGCGCTTCCGCGCTTCTCACTGTGATTTTCACAGTGAGAAGACGCCAGCGTCCATAGAAAAGCATTGTGAATGCTTTCCTATGAGACTGGCTGAATGCGCGCACCTGCGCATTCAGCCGAGGAGGCGGAGAGGAGGAGGAGAGTCTCCCGCCCGGCGCTGGAGAAAGAGGTAAGTTTAACCCCTTCCTCCCCATAGAGCCCGGCGGGAGGGGGACCTTGAGGGTGGGGGCACCCTCAGGGCACTATAGTGCCAGGAAAACGAGTATGTTTTCCTTGCACTATAGTGGTCCTTTAAGGATTGATGACGTAAATCTATCATTATTTTATTAAGGTATTTGAGTGGCTCCTACCATAACCACTTCAGTGTGTTCAATACAATGTTTTAGAATGCTTTGACTTCTTACATTGGGGTTCAGTTGGCGCTGCTTCCCGCTTCCTCTCAGGCTTCAGGAGAACGGGAAGCTCCTGCTTAGTTCCCCAGGAAAGAACTCGAGCCGTCCCTAAACAGTTTGATAATCTCAGCCGGAACCAGTCAGAGCGAGGCTGGCACGGCTTGGGATAAAAGGTGAATACAATCACCTTTACAGAACGATCTAATGAGGGTCAGGGCCCTAAATAACCACACCAGCACTATAGTATTCCTATAACACCACCAATCTTGTTTATTTATTCTTTACTTCCTTAGTGGCTGTATGTGAACTGTCATAGAGAGCCTGCAGCAGTACTTGGCGATGTGGAGTAGGATTATTACATTAAATATGTGCTTTATGAATAGATCTTGGCATATATTCTTACACATTTAGTTTAATTTACTTTAAACATCTGCAGAACTACAGAATAGACTCTGTAGATTTATAACCTTTTAGATAACCGTGAGATACATTTGTGACACAATGAAATGTGTTTGTTATTACTATTGAAGTTTCCTAATGCTGGAGGTGGAAATTTGCCACATTAACGTTTATTTATGTATATTACTCTTCATATTGTGCCTTGCAGAGGAATTCAAGCTGGTTATTTCTTTCTGACTCATGGCGGCACTACCTGACATTACAGCAAGTGTTACAATTCAACGTTTCTCTTGCTTTCATAGCACATATAGGGTATATTTACCAAACAAGTTATGCAATAATCCGCAAGTTGTTGTCCATAACAGAGCAGGCAAGAGAAACCAGTGACTTGTGTGATGCATATTACCTTTTTTTGGTTTGCTTTCCAGGAAGGCTAGACTCTAGTGAACGATATAAATGCACTCTCTTATGTATCGTTTATTTCTGTAATTAACGCAGTTCCCAAGTGTCCCTCGAAGGATAATGCTTCTCTATGAGAAACACTGGATTGGTAGAGCGCTCCATGAAAAGTATTCGATTGGACCATAGATCATCACATCATTATCTCACACAGGGAGAAGCAGCTGCAAGAAAAGGGACCGAGACAGAGTTGGATAAACTCTGTCAGCTGTGTTTCCACTTTGGCTACTCTAAGCACCAAAACCACTTTAGTTTAAAGCAGATATGTCAATTTCATGGGTCTTTACGTATTTCGCAGAGACGCCTGAGACAGACAGATGGGGCGTGAGTCCAGTGGCTGCGGAATGCAGGGGGAGGGGAGTTTTACTTCTCTCCGGCTAATTCTTTGCGACTGTCGCCATCTTCATACTGCAGCTTCTCTTCCGCTCCTGGTGCTTCAGTTACCACATTCGTCAAGAGTACAACACTGTGGTCTATGGAGGATTCTGACAGATACTACAGGCCGCTTCCGTGATGCTCAATGCGAAAATCGCATTGAACTCCTTCTGGACGTCGATAGGAAAGCATTGAGTAATGCTTTACGCATGCCCATTCAGAGCTGACGTCGGCAGGGGGAGGAGAGGTCACCAGCGCGCTTGATTAAGGTAAATGGCTGAAGCGGTTTTAACCCTTCAGCCCAGCGGAAGGGGGGCTCTGAGGGAGGGATCTAATAACCCTATAGTGCAAGGAAAACTAGGTTGTTTTCCTGGCACTATAGGATCCCATTTAAGTGCAATACAGGCTTCTAAAGCAGGGTCCTTAAGGGGTGAAGATTTCCACAGATATTTTTTCCCTGTGTCTGTTTTTTTTTTTTAAAGGCTTATATAAAAGCATTATATATTTATTTTTGTTAAATGCTAGATTGTAATCTCTCAGGCAATATTCTCAAGTCCTTTTTATTGGTAACATTATGTATAAATATATATGGTCCTCTCTCTATTCCCTTATCTGTACATAATCACTAATGCTTGTCTTGCTCCCTGGAAAGGAAACGTAAAATAGGTGTGCTAAAAGGTAGGAACGAGTCTCTTGTAGCCATATGTAGTCTATTTTTGTACATGTTTTAGGAACATAACACATACTGATCAAACTGTACATTTATTTAAAAATATTATACTTTATCACATCTAAAAAAATAAATCAATGTGTCAGTCTGCCATCTGGCACTTTATGAAAATTCTCATGAGCTTACACAGCCTGTTCTTTTTGTTTATATAGCGGCTTAAAATGTGAAGTCCTATGCTACTAGCCAGTCCTTGAACGTTACTCGCTACTGCAAATCAAAGTGTGCTCATCAGGGGTTGGTTTCTACTCGCCAGGGCTAATCTTTACTAGCCAAAAGCTAGTGGTGAGTGGGAATTTTTAGCCCTGATATATCTGCAGTTTTATAAAGATCCTAAGTTTGACATTTGCAGCTTTCAGACAGCCATAGCACAAAGTGGAGAGTAGTGCTTCTCGTCGTGACAATTTACATGCATGTGCTCCGCCTCTCAATGCTTCTCTAAGAGAAGCATTTTATTGGTCAGGAAATCGTCGTTACAGAGCTGCGGTTAGAGGTAAGGTATAGGATTGCAGGACTGGGAGCTAAGCGAGGACTGTGAGATTCACCAACACTCCAATGTATTTACCTGGTCTTGAGTTGATATAAAATATGTATGTTTTCTGTTGTGTTAGCTCCACTTTTCAAATTTTGCACTATTTTATCAATTTTATAAATCTCCACATTGCATACATATTGCGTACATCTTGTCTGTGTCGGGTGAAATGTCTCCTAGATTTATCCATGGAACAATGCGTTTTCTATTATGAACAGTGATTCATTCAGAGTGTCACTAAACCTTTGACTTCTGATCAAGTAAGCCACGAAATTCTATTTTACGTCAAAGAATGAGAGATCACGTCTGACTTTTAAATAAAGGTGGAGCCTCGAAAGCAAACATTGATCTGGCAATCTCCCATCATCTGCCATGATTTATTGCAGCCTGTTCAGGCATTAAATGCTGCGGCTTGCATTTTCTTTATTTAATTCACTTGCAGTTTTTTTTCTTCTTATGGATTTTCCTTATCTTGGTATTGTATGCCTACATATACGCTAAACTGACAAATTAACGCAGACTGCCACAGTCAGTTCTACAATGTCTGGTGTTGGTATTGCTAAAATAATATTTTTTTTTTATATAAAGTAGAATATATTCATCAAATCCTACATTTTAAATTTTACTCCTAAATGCCTATTACTATGTGAAAGCAGAAGAGGGGTGACGGTTACCTGCCTCCTCCTGTGGTGAATAATGAGGTGGAGGCATGTAAAAAAAAAACAAAAAAAAAACCCTTAATAAAACTTACACATCCTCTGCACTCTCATTGATTTTGCTATAGTGAGCATATAATTCTTCGGGTATACTCAAGTGTGCTTCGGCATGTATGGAAGTAAACGCATGCACATTCCTGCAGTAGAGCCATATGTGCAGTTGTGCTTGCAAATGGTACTACAGGGGTTAATTTAACATGCTGTGCCTAGCCGGGCGTGTAATTAAGAAAGAAAAAAAAAACTAAGATAAATGAATAGTGAGACTTTAAAAAAATAAAAATAAAAATAAAATCACACCCTGGTTGGATAATTTTTTTATTTTATTTTTTACATTTTTTTTAAATTGAAATTTTTTTTTAATTTATTTTCATAAAATGCTTTCTGAAAAAAAGTGTTTTCTATTTAGGATACATTTTAATTCAAAGGATATTCAGCATGAAATATAGCATGAGGCTGTATCTGTATATTCATGCAATATTTACATTTTTGGTAAACGAATGCCATAAATCCAGGTTATTTAACCCCTTAAGGACACATGACGTGTGAGACATGTCATGATTCCCTTTTATTCCAGAAGTTTGGTCCTTAAGGGGTTAAACATGTGCCTGCAGAGGTAAATTATGGCCGAACAAACATATAGTGCAACTTCTAGCTTTTGTTTTGGTCAGAACTTGGACCATTGCCTCCTTATGGGGTTAAGTTGTTCTAATATGTGTGATTTAACTATTAAACTGGAAATAGCTCACATTGCAATACATTTTAGCTATGTATTTCTAATGGTAAGTAACAAAGTCTGTTCTGATATAACTTTTAAGCAAATCTAAAAAAATATTAGTCTGATCTCATCTGTTTGCAAATATTAAAACACGGAACAAGAATGAGTCTTTACATTTAAAAAACATTATTTAAATCAAGACTTACAAACTAGTAATTTTAGTCATGTTTTCAATTAAATCCACTCTGAGCACAACCTAATGTTTAGGCAAAAACTCACTCCTTTTTCAATAGACACTCTAAACACAATACCCACTATCGTTTTGTTGTAGTGTTAATGGTGCAATGACTGTATGGGTATAGTACTTGAATCTTTTTTTTCTTCTATAAAAAACAGTCAGTCTTCCCCAGCACCTAAATTCACCCTCTTCTCTTAGAATGTCATTGCATGGATGGTTCTGTTAATGTTCTGCAGCCTTAAGGATTAACGACTGTGACCCACCGTGTAAACCACTTTCCCGTGCAGATATTCTGAATTCTGGATCTGAATTCGGCATTTGAGCTGCTAATTCATGGTTCAGTTAGTAGAACCTCTTTCTACTCTGAAAAAAATGTCCACATTTCTTTCTGGCTTGATGGCTTCAAATCACTTGTATAACAAGTGATTTTGAATGATCTCTTTACAGCAGGGGTGGGGAACTTTCTGCCCTCCAGATGTTTTGGGCTACAACTCCCTTGATGCTTTGCCAGCATTATGGCTGTAAGAGCATTATGGGGGATGTAGTCCAAAACATCTGGAGGGCCGAAGGTTCTTCACCCCTGCCTTAAAGGACCACTAGGCACTTTACGGTCTTTAGGTCCCCCCCACCCTCAGGATCCCCCTCCAGCTGGCTTAAGGGGGCTGAAGGGGTTTAACACTTGCCTTTCTCCAGCGCCAGGCTCCCTCGGCGCTGGGGAACCCTCCTCCTCCTCCTCCTTCTGACGTCTGCGCTGAATGCGCATTCAGACAGTCCATAAGAAAGCATTTCTCAATGCTTTCCTATGGACGTCCAGCGTCTCCTCACTGTGATTTTCACAGTGAGAAGCGCGTAAGCGCCTCTAGTGGCTGTCAGTGAGACTGCCACTAGAGGCTGGATTAACCCTCAGTGTAAACATAGCTGTTTCTCTCTATGTTTACAGCTGCAGGGTTAACCCTAGTTGGACCGGGCACCCAGACCACTTCATTGAGCTGAAGTGGTCTGGGTGCCTATAGTGGTCCTTTAAAGTCAGTCATTTGTATCAACAAAAATATATCTCTGTATCTCTTCCAAAGAAGAGTTACATTAAAAAAATTAAAGGACCACTCCACACCCATAAGACACTTCAGCTTTCTGAAGTGTTTTATGTGTGAGGAGAATCATATTTCAAAGGCCTCCTCCCCCCTCCCTCACCCCCATTGCTACAACACAGTTATTTGAACTTTTTTGCTCACTGAGCAGTAGTCCCTTTAAACAGAGATATGAATGAAGTATTATATTGCCGGTGAAAACATAAATATTTTTTAGCACACCAGCAATAAATCAAATTACATGAATTCTATACCTTATTGTTTAAAATATATGATTAGCAGGCATCCCAACAGTCCTGATTTGGGCAGTTTAGTCCTGATTTGGAGGTTCTGTCCCACCGTCCCAGTTTTGTTCTTTGGCGTTCCACATGTACTGCCTTAGTGCAGCACAATGCGAGCACACTAGGATGATGCAAAGAACTTTTAGCAGCTTCCTCTTCGTAGTTCGGGGGCTGGCCGACAGGCTGTCAATAAGTGGGTGGGACGTTTTCCGAGACTGTCGCAATGCTAGAAATAAGGTGAGTTTAACACATTTTTAAAGGCAGGAGGGGGGGGGGGGGGCGATCACCTAAACAGCAATTTTAAAACTTTAATACCAAGAATATATGTTTGTATTCCTGACACTATTGTGTTACTTTAATATTGTATCTGAGCTTTACAGGAATTTCAGAGAGTGGGTTCTGTAAAGTAACATTTTCCCCACATTTAAATTTTGTATTTTAAAAACGGCTAAGTAGAAAAACAAATATAAAGAAAAATGTGTAAAAAATAAATAAAAATAATTTTAAAAATGTACTGCCATCACCATATTCAATATTTGATGCAAGTTTCCAGTGTCTGTACATTACATCAGATTTCAAATATTTTCATTTGTGGGGGGGACGGGACAAAACGTGATTGGAACTTTTTGGTAAGGTTAATAGCAGCCTCGGGGCTATCTATCAATTTCCTGTAGGTTCATTGGAGTTTTGATGTGAATGAAAGCACTTGCAATCACAGTTTTTGTGCACATATTTTGTATTGTTTTGAGAATGTCCATGCCAAAATAGCTGCTATTGCAATATAATTGTTATAAGGAACTTTTTTTCTGGCATGTTCTGTTGCCTCACCTCCTTTTTATTACAAGAGGTTGAATATTTTACACGATCCAAGAGTATGACATGGGTCCCTGTGTCGAGCGTGAACAATGGTTCGTTGTCTGACTTTTCAATCGTTATATTTGTGGCTAGTTTCTCTGTCAGTGATAAAGCCTGAAATTACTGGTGGCAGCTGTTGCCCCCCGGTGCTGTACCAGGGCATCTGCGAGCTGTTGCACAGATCTCTCTTGGCGTTATCCACGAACATCTCAATTCAAAATATAATTATGTCTTCAGTTCAGCTATTTTAGCCCAATTTTTTTAAAATTCTTTTTGAATTCACTTTAAATTGACGGTAGTACACATTTTAGAAAACAACCTTGTCCATATCCAGTTCAGTGCATGAGCAAAGTACTATGGAGAATTAAAATACAAAAAAGAAGAAAACGATCATAGTTGCTTCTTATTTTCTCAATATATTCTATGATGCTAGTAAAGTATGGCCATTGAAATCATCACACTTACCTGTAGATTTACATATAAAAGAGAAGAGCAACCTTTGACAATCCAGATATTTCGGACTACATCTTTGCTGATGCATTGCTAACTTTATGGCTGCAAGAGCATCATAGAGTTGTAGTCTAGAACATCTGGAGTGCCGAAGGTTGCCTACCCCGCTCTAGTCCAGTGTTCTCCAAACACTGGCCCTTCAGGTGTTGCTGAACTACAACTCCCATGATTCTTTTTTTTTTTTTTTATTCTTTCTTTTATTGAGGCAAAGACAGTCTGAGTGTAGAAAAGAAACAAGGAGTTCTACCAAATATGTACATGATGAGGGTGCAGTAGTATATACATATACAATTACTCCTGTATTCGGCAGTCCTATTTTTTATATATAATAACAAGCATGTTAGCGATAAGGTTTGTAAGTTAAGTTAATCCCCCCGGTGTACGTTGCCATAAGTTTAGCCCTAATGCTCGGAGCCTTGGGTGATGTAGTAGCCATAATGCACGGGTGGTATGAGAGGATGCATGTTTGGAACCGGACCTACAAGTGGTATGCTCTTATGAGGTGCACTATCAATATACCCCGTCAACTCGCTGTGAAGCTATGACAGTTGTGCTAGCCGGGTGCCGGTAGTTTGTCTCTTAGTTTGATCATGTCTAGTGTGTCCGTGTGGGGTACTGGTGCGGGTGTATTAGGGTAGTCATGTGGGCTAAGATT
Source organism: Pelobates fuscus (assembly GCF_036172605.1). NCBI lineage: Eukaryota > Metazoa > Chordata > Amphibia > Anura > Pelobatidae > Pelobates > Pelobates fuscus. The sequence goes on along the minus strand of NC_086317.1, from coordinate 88,988,878 downwards.
CAGGCATCTGGGCCCGGTGTCCGTGCATGTTTGCTTATGGTGTGTTGCCCCTGTTCCCACGATTCTTTGAATGAAATAGGTAGCCAGAGAATCATGGGATTTGTAGTTCAGCAGTGTGTGGAGAGACAGAGTTTGGAGAACCCTGCTCTAGTCCATTCTTTAAACTGAAGTTTCTACAGACTTTCCCTTGACATATACAATGCCTTATTTGCAAGATTACCTGAAAGGACGCCGTTTGACTTTCAACACATCACAGTTTGGGACTGCGATGTAATGTGTGGCAATCTGCCATTTTCTGGCTGCATCATGTACATAAGCAAAGACATATCCTGCTTATTCTTGGCAAGAGAAGGTATGAACAAGACTAAGTATTGTAAATAATAGCACCCACACCCCTCATATTGCTCTAGTTTTTATCTGTATTTGTGATATTGTGTCTGTTTGCATCTTCTTGCATTTAAGGGATTACTCCATCCAAAAACAGGGTTTTGCTTGTTGGCATGCTCTCCCTTTCCCAATAGAAAGGGGAAAGAGGGGGGGGAATGCAATATATAAAACGAAACTTGACCCTGCAGCCCGAATCTCCTTCTGTGACATCACTCCCCAATGCTGCTGGAGGAAGGGACCATGCGGCCATTGGATGTCGATATTGCATGTCATCTGCTGGTTTACCCGAAATTTGTGTCTAAAGCGTAAATAATGACTCCTAAGCATACTCAGGCGGGTGATAACAGAGCTGGTAGCACTCCAGAAATTCAATTCAAAAGAAGTTGGAAGTGATAAAGAGGTTTGAGAAGGGTGAAAGCATTTTGTTTACCAATAAAGCATTAAGACCAAGGCCTTATTTTTTGTCTCGGACATGTATCAACAACTTTATGTTCTGCATATCACTTGACCCCTGGTTTTTGACATGTTTATTTTATGCTTAGAATGCTGGCATATATGGGAAATTGTAATACAGCAATTGCGATATAATCATACTCTACTCCCTGCTACATAAGGCAGTTCTGTTTTATATTTTTTTCTGGTTATTTAGCTATAACTTTTGATTGTACACAGATATTTCAACACATTTGTTGCATTACATTCTATATTAAATTCTTTTTTTATTGATATATAACTTTATGGTACAAAACCTGAAGATTTAAGCAGCCACACTGGACCCCAGGGAAAGGATTGACTCCAGCTCTCTCAAAGGTAGGGAGGTTCGGTGGACTTAAATAAATAAAAAATTAAATTAAAAAAAGTGTGTCTGTCTGTCAGTGAGTGTGTCTGTTTAGGTGACCTGCCCCTTTCCAATCGCATGGGAAAGGTTTTTTTCCTCACCTTTTTTCCCACGCCGTGTTGGCCTCGCCGTGACTGGCCCCACTTCCATGACTAAGATACTCAGTCTTGATAATCTCAGCCAAGCCAATGCTTTCACGCATGCACAGCAAAATGCTGGGCTGCGCCAATCTGCATCTCCTCATAGATATGCATCTCTATGGGGGACATTCAGCGCCTCCATGTAGAGAGTGGAGATGCTGAACATAGGAATCACCTCTAGTGGCTGTCTGCATGGACCGGCTATAGACACCTGAACAACTGCATTAAATAGATACTATAGTGCTAGGAATACAAAGTTGTATTCCTAGCACTATAGCTCCCTCTGCCCACCCCCACTTCCCCTGCTCTGTAAGGATTAAAAACCCTCACTGTACTCACTCGATTCCAGTGCCGTTCTTCGTTGATACTCCACCTCCTCCGATGTCAAAAGCATTAGTCCTGCCCCGTAGGAAAGCATTGCTGCAATGCTTTACTATGGGGATTTTACTCCTCATGCAGAACGTGAAGATGTCCAGCGTCAGGCGACCAAAAGTTGCTTAACCACCAGGAAGTGCCTCTAGTGGCTGTCTGATTGAAACTGCTCAGAAACTGCAATAATTCACATTGCAGGGTTAAGGGGACAGGGACACTGCACCCAGACCACTCAATGAGATGAAGTGGTCTGGGTGCCTATAGTGTCCCTTTAAGATGTAGTGGTTCTGGTGACTATAGGGGAAATCTAAGAACTGTATTTTTGTTGCTGAAAATGAACCTTCGTTTAAAAAAAACCTGGCTCCTAACTTTTTTAGGTGGCTCCTAGATTCCCAGCATATAGGATGAGTGTAACTGCTCTGTAAACTGATATTACACCTGGCCCGCAGTGTAGCTTTCTCTTCTGGGAGGAGAGTGCGAGCTTAGTGAAAAGTTGTGATGGTACTTACTGACTCTTAATCTGTATGGGTTTGTTTAAACATAATTATAGAATGTATGACTATCCAAACCAGGGTCTATGACTTATTTACTGTGTAAATTGTACAGTAGGCTTTATGTGTTCCTACGTATCGCCATAATCACTTTCACTGACACCCATGTACATTAGGGTTATTGAAAAGCTCTGATACGGTAAATGAAATGAAGATTTGTTTGTCTCTAGCAGAGGTGGGAGCCCTCTCTCCCTGTATACTTTTGATAGACTGAACAATATCTTGTATCGATTTTCAGACAATAGGGGGATTGTTTTCTCCTGGTAGCTTTTAAGTGCTGATTTGGTGGAAAAATCACACAATAGAAAGTAAGCTTTATCTACAGCAGATTACAGGGAGGTAGTTTATCAAAGAGAACAGCTGGATTAGTATGTGTTCCTGAGAGGAAAACCTCAGTGTTGGTTTACATAGAACACACTCTGACCTTGTATAAATTCATCTGTGTTTTTTTTTACAGTTTATTTTTTTCCTTTTTCAGACTACTCTACCTGACATCATGGTTACATATAAAAGCAAAGAATTAAAAAGTGAATTAATAATAATAATAGTAATAAAGATCTGACCTTAGGTTTGTCACTTCTTGCTAGGTTAGTTATTTTCTACACTTTTATATCCTTACAATTGTCAATTTACAGGTTCTTTGTTGCTTGCAGAATAAATCCACTGTTAAAAATACATACTAGATGGTTTTTGGATTACCTCGATAAAGCTTCTATACAATTGAAAAATGTATTGCAGTAATCCATTATATTACATCAGATCAAATTTCCAGATATTTCTGCATGAAAAAATTAATTAGCCTGTGTTATGTAAAATTCTTATGAAAACAAATGCATTTTTATTTGAAACTATTAGTGTAGTGGTTTTGAGGTATGTAGCCTTTCCCTGCATCCTCAGCAGTGTAAATATTACTTTGTCACTCCGACAGCCACTAGAGGGACTAACTGGCTTCAGTACTGCAAACATTGCGAGACCTACATTCAGCATCTCCAAACTCTACAGGGAGACACTGAACGCTGTCTATAGAGATACATTGACATCTCTACACTCTACATGGAGACACCGAGCACCGAGGCCTGGTGTAAGATCAAAGCCTACAATAAATCGTATCCCAACATGTACAAAAACAACTCATAACATATATCAAATGCCAACTCATGCTTTGGCATGACACAGAAAAACCACTTTCTTAAGCTAAAGTTGTTTTGGTGCTTATTGTCTTTTGTCTACATTTATTTCAAGATAAACTACGTAGAGACCACGTTTAACATGTGATGTGTGATAGGCGTAGTTGTATATGGAATATACAGTGATAGAAATGTTCTTACCGTGCTGGCTTTTTTCCCCGAACCAGCTTAGTTGTGAATTGGTCGCCTTTAACAGCTTTAGTCTCCGAATCACTTTAATTATTATTATTGCCATTTATATAGCGCCAACAGATTCCGTAGCGCTTTCCTATATTATTAGAAGGGGTATTTAACTATAAATAGGACAATTACAAGAAAACTTACAGGAACGATAGGTTGAAGAGGAACCTGCTCAAACGAGCTTACAGTCTATAGGATGTGGGGTATAAAACACATAAGGACAGGAAATAGCAATCAAATAATGTGGGTGTGAAGCAGAGCTGGAGGAGAGAGTAGAGTGCTGCCCTTTAGGAGAGAGCAAGAGACCGGTATGTGAGGTAGAAGTTAGTCTGGGTGGCCTAAAGCTTTCCTAAAGAGATGGGTTTTAAGGCACTTCTAAAATGATTGGAGACTAGGGGAGAGTCTGATGGCGGTAGACACAGCTATTCCATAAGAATGGAGCCGGTCAGGAGAAGGTCACGGGCAGAGCGGAGAGACCGAGAAGGGGCATTCCATAAGTCAAGACAGGTGTTTTGTTGGTTACGTTTCCAATGATTCTAAGCCAAACTAAAGGAAGCATCGCGGGAAATATAGTGTGAGAACATCTGCAGTGTAACTGTAAGCCTTCACTGCTTTAAGGAATCACATTGTTTCCATAGTAATTAGTTTTGTTTTTACAACTTGGCCAATGAGTTCACTATGTAGATATTGCCCTTTGCCTCTGAGTTTACAGAATTAGAGAACAGGGCTCCTTAGGATTTGTATAGTTGTCACCTGCTCTTTGGCAAAGTCCCATGGGATACCCCTAGTTAATGTGTTAACGAGCAATAACAGGAGCTGGGAAATACTATGTGTACATGACTTAAAGGGACACTATAGTCACCTGAACAACTTCCGCTTAATGAGGTTGTTCAGGTGAGTGCTACAGCTCCCTGCAGCCTTTTTCTTGTAAGCACTGTATTTTCTGAGAAAATGCAGTGTTTACATTGGAAGCTTGGAACACCTCTTGTTGCAGTCAATCAGACGGCCACCAGAGGGACTTCCGAGTTCAGAGGCCCTAAAAAGGCCTCATTCACGTCTGACGTATTTACGCATGGGTGAATACTTCAGACGGGCTATCCGCACACAAAGCACTGTGAACGCGCTTTGTGTGCTGAGGCTGTCAGCACTGCTGTGGGAGTGGCTTGAGCTGACAGCTGAAGACCGAAGAGGAGGAGAGGATTCAAACAGTAAGTAAATGTATTTAGTGAGTGTGGGTGGGTGACTGAGGGGGAGTGGGTGAGGATGGATGGATGATATGGATAATGGGAGTGGATGGATTTGGGGGTGGATATGGATGATGGGAGTGGATGGATGATATGGATGATGGGAGTGGATGGATGATATGGATGATGGGAGTGGATGGATGATATGGATGATGGGAGTGGATGGATTTGGATGATGGGAGTGGATGGATGATGGGAGTGGATGGATTTGGATGATGGGAGTGGATGTACATGGATGATGGGAGTGAATGGATTTGGGGATGGATATGGATGATGGGAGTGGATGGATGATATGGATGATGGGAGTGGATGGATTTGGATGATGGGAATGTATGGATGATGGGAGTGGATAGATTTGGATGATGGGAGTGGATGATAGGAATGGATGGATGATATGGATGATGGGAGTGGATGGATTTGGGGATGTATATGGATGAAAGGAATAGATAGAAATAGATAGATATGGATAGATAGAAATAGATAGATATAGATAGAAATAGAAAGAATTGGATAGAAATAGAGATATAAATAGATATAGATAGATAGAAAGAATAAGATAGGTAGTTAGAAATAGACAGAATTGGATAGATAGGTAGTTAGAAATAGATAGAAAGAGAGAGAAAGGAATAGATAGATTGAAAGGAATAGATAGATTGAAAGGAATAGATAGATTGAAAGGAATAGATAGATTGAAAGGAATAGATAGATTGAAAGGAATAGATAGATTGAAAGGAATAGATAGATTGAAAGGAATAGATAGATTGAAAGGAATAGATAGATTGAAAGGAATAGATAGATTGAAAGGAATAGATAGATTGAAAGGAATAGATAGATTGAAAGGAATAGATAGATTGAAAGGAATAGATAGATTGAAAGGAATAGATAGATTGAAAGGAATAGATAGATTGAAAGGAATAGATAGATAGAAAGGAATAGATAGATTGAAAGGAATAGATAGATTGAAAGGAATAGATAGATTGAAAGGAATAGATAGATTGAAAGGAATAGATAGATTGAAAGGAATAGATAGAAAGGAATAGATAGATTGAAAGGAATAGATAGAAAGGAATAGATAGATTGAAAGGAATAGAAAGAATTAGATAGGTAGTTGGATAGAATTAGATAGGTAGTTAGAATTAGATAGGTAGTTAGAATTAGATAGGTAGTTAGAAAGAATTAGGTAGGTAGTTAGAAAGAGAGAGAGAATTAGATAGATATAGGTAGTTAGACAGAGAGAGAAAGAATTAGATATAGGTAGATAGATAGAAAGAGATAGAAATAGAGAGAATTAGGTAGATATAAAGGAATAGAAAGAATTAGATAAAAATAGAAAGAATAAGATAGAAAGAATTAGATAGAAAGGAATAAATAGAAATAGATAGAAATAATTAGATACGATAGATAGAAATAGATAGAAAGAATTAAAGATAGATAGATAGATATAGATAGAAAGGAATAGATAGAAAGGAATAAATAGAAATATAAAGAATTAGATGGAAAGGAATAAATAGAAATAGAAAGAAAGAATTAGATGGAAAGGAATAAATAGAAATAGAAAGAAAGAATTAGATGGAAAGGAATAAATAGAAATAGAAAGAATTAGATAGAAAGGAATAAATAGAAATAGAAAGAATTAGAAAGAAAGAAATAGAAAGAATTAGATGGAAAGGAATAAATAGAAATAGAAAGAATTAGATAGAAAGGAATAAATAGAAATAGAAAGAATTAGATAGAAAGGAATAAATAGAAATAGAAAGAATTAGATAGAAAGGAATAAATAGAAATAGAAAGAATTAGATAGAAATAATTAGATAGAAAGGAATAGATATAGATAGAAATATATATAGATAGAAAGAATTAGATAGAAAGAGAAAGAAATAGAGAGATTAGAAAGAAATAGATATAGATAAATAGAAAGAAGTAGAAATAGAGTGTGTATGTGTTTAACAATATTTATTTAAAGTGTGTGTATGTTTAGCATATCTCTATATATAGTGTTTGCATGAAAAGTTTGGAGTAGGAGGGGGCGGGCACACAGCGAGCTGAGCTGTCGCTCAGCTCGCGAACGCGCTTTCCGCGCACATGCGCGGTAAAGCGCTGTGTCTTCATAGGGCGGCAGTCAATGCCGCTCTATGAAGAACACGATTGGTGCAGTGCGAAGCCGCGCATGCGCACCACATCGTGATGACGCTTCTCTCAGTGAAGCGTCCTATTGGGCCCCGTGATTTCGTCATTTTGACGAAAAAGGGGGCGCGGCATGGTTGGGAGCTTGGCGCTGGAACGGAGGTAAGTTTTTAATATAAAAAAGCCTCGGAAATATTTTTTTTTGCTGAAAGTACATATAAAAGCAAGAAGGAAGGCTGGGGGACCTGTCTTTCTTGCTTTTATATGTAGATTATAGAGTCCCTTTAAGTGCTTGGACTATTTACAACTTCCTCATCCTGTTAATATTTATTCAGTCATCGATGGCCATTTGACCTCACTTATTTTTTTGTACTTGTATTAGTCTATGCAACCGTGTCCGTAAACTATCACAAAGGAGACGGGGTTTGTGCTTTCAGAAAAAAAAACCAGTAATTTGATTGCATTCATCATATTTGGTTTTATGGAATTTTATATGGAAATATGGCCACATGCCCACTCCTCTAGCATCTATGTTCATGGGACGGGCTGTGGTACGTGTGACTTGATTTGAAAAGGAAAACACATGGAAGAGACTATTATGGTCTTCCCTAGGGATAATAACACAATGATCATTCTCTGCTGTTGCTCTGTATCATATATTCGTTTCTCTGTAGTTGGTGATTGACTGTATCACTCATGACCAAAAAGAATGTGAGTAACTTCTTCGTTCTCAGCAGTCATGTCAGGCCTATGTTATAATATGTAGTACACCAATATTTCCATTGAAGTCCACGGTAGTAGCTCCAAAATACTGCCACAGGTAGGTAATGAAAAAGTGCACATTTTATTAAAAAAAATAGAGGGAAAAATATAACAAAAATGGCAGCAACTAGCAGCCTACCTAATAAGATATTGCCTCTAATATTTGTACCAAAAGCCAGTGTGCAACTGATATGCACATTCAAATAGGTGGAAATCAAACACCTTGCATCCAATAGAGGAAAAATGGGGGTGGAGGGGGGGGGGGGGGGTGGTAGAGGAGAACAGGGAAAGTCAAAAGGCAGCTGGAAACTGCAAAATCTACTACTGGGGGGTGGGGAGGGGGGGGAGAAAGACACCGGAGAGGGTCCCATCAAATCTTTAAGGAGGTCCTGGATGCGTTTCGTGCCTGTCTTGGTACTTTCTCAGCCTCTCTATGTTATAATCATATGGAATGGTCTCCAGCTTATATTATCTCCATTTGATGGAAACTCTAAGTTGATGTGAAGGGGTCATGGTGTCTGGAGTCTGTATGTGCAGCTTTTGGCTTAGAAATGCTGCCAAAGGTGTAACTCCACGTGCAGTGGTTATGGCGGCTAGAAAAACTCTTTACATAAATAAAAAAAAAACAACAACATAGACTCATCATTTGGAAAAGAGGCTGACAAAAGGGATTACAAACAGGTCCTCCCAATCATCAGTCTAAATACCCCTGAATGGATTTGTTCATAGTAGTGGCTAGGAATTGCCAGTGTGGAACATACATACGAAAAATATGAAAAATAATAAATTTTTATTAATCCCTTCTAGGGAAGAAAAAACACGACAAAATATAAAATAAAATAAAAACCAAAACAGTGTATATACAGTATGTGTATATACAGACAGAATAGGGATCCTCTGTCGAGAGCTAGCCTCACAATATACCTTGTTATCAAAAAATAAATAAATAAATTGCAACAGTTTCAGACGCTAAGAATAGCTATTGAAATGTATCTAGGGACAGACAGTGGTGTCACCCTAACAAAGTTGCAAAGTAGCAGAGTCGCTAGAGGGGGGAGGGAACAAAAGCCTCCCCTCACAAGGTATACTAAGGCGATGGAGTATAGTAATTCAACAGTGTATGATTATAAACGGCACCCTGGAGGATAGTCCCAAATAATAGAACTGGTTCGGCATAGATTCCCCCTTAGTAAATGACAGAAAGGGGGCCCCTAATATTGATAGCCCACTGGCTATACATAGAAGGTAGAGCTTCCTAATGTTGATAGCCCACTGGTTGTATATAGAGGGTAGAGCTTAGCATCCCATGTGAGAGCCTGTAAAGAAATCGTTGGCTCCTAATATTACATCGCTAAGATGTGTAGCTCGAAATGCAACGAACAGACATAAATCCTAATATATAGTCCTAGTCTTAAAAATAAATAGATAAAGCGATGGAAAAACCCCCCATCAGATGGCCCAACAAGTTACTGAGAAACTGGTAAATTCACGAGCTAAACTGAAGGAAGGCTCCCTGCTACCTCTAGGTATGAACTCCGGTAAACAGTTTACGTTAGTAAAGTAAGGCAAGTGCTGGCTAAGCATAAGATTCTAAAGTTCCCTATTGCTACTGCTAGCGTCTGTTAACTGAGCTCGGACCCAGTGGTCCCGGTGACCACTGGGTCCGAGCTCAGTTAACAGACGCTAGCAGTAGCAATAGGGAACTTTAGAATCTTATGCTTAGCCAGCACTTGCCTTACTTTACTAACGTAAACTGTTTACCGGAGTTCATACCTAGAGGTAGCAGGGAGCCTTCCTTCAGTTTAGCTCGTGAATTTACCAGTTTCTCAGTAACTTGTTGGGCCATCTGATGGGGGGTTTTTCCATCGCTTTATCTATTTATTTTTAAGACTAGGACTATATATTAGGATTTATGTCTGTTCGTTGCATTTCGAGCTACACATCTTAGCGATGTAATATTAGGAGCCAACGATTTCTTTACAGGCTCTCACATGGGATGCTAAGCTCTACCCTCTATATACAACCAGTGGGCTATCAACATTAGGAAGCTCTACCTTCTATGTATAGCCAGTGGGCTATCAATATTAGGGGCCCCCTTTCTGTCATTTACTAAGGGGGAATCTATGCCGAACCAGTTCTATTATTTGGGACTATCCTCCAGGGTGCCGTTTATAATCATACACTGTTGAATTACTATACTCCATCGCCTTAGTATACCTTGTGAGGGGAGGCTTTTGTTCCCTCCCCCCTCTAGCGACTCTGCTACTTTGCAACTTTGTTAGGGTGACACCACTGTCTGTCCCTAGATACATTTCAATAGCTATTCTTAGCGTCTGAAACTGTTGCAATTTATTTATTTATTTTTTGATAACAAGGTATATTGTGAGGCTAGCTCTCGACAGAGGATCCCTATTCTGTCTGTATATACACATACTGTATATACACTGTTTTGGTTTTTATTTTATTTTGTATTTTGTCGTGTTTTTTCTTCCCTAGAAGGGATTAATAAAAATTTATTATTTTTCATATTTTTCGTATGTATGTTCCACACTGGCAATTCCTAGCCACTACTATGAACAAATCCATTCAGGGGTATTTAGACTGATGATTGGGAGGACCTGTTTGTAATCCCTTTTGTCAGCCTTTCTCTTTTCCATATTACGTTTCATGGGTTATGCCCGCTATACCCTGCAACCCTTACCAACCCCAGTGTAGGATTGTATTTATTCATCTATTTACTTTCTTCCACTGGCCGTTGTGTCGTTTCTATAGACTCATCATTATACTGACCCATCCATTTCATCTCTGTATGATGTAAATTTTACACCTATTCTTTACATGACCATGATCTGTAGTATGGACATTCAGGGATGCGTATCTGTTTGGATAATGTTAGTGCAAGGTTCTGCATGAGATGTCCTAACAGTGGATGCAATGGTTGGCTGAGAGAGGGTTCATTTTGTGTTGTATGATATATGGATTTGAGATTTACTTACAGTGTATTCTCTGTATTGAGTCTCAAGGCACTTACTGGATCTCTACCTGCATTGTATATACAGACCTTAAGAGAGTATTAGCACAAACTGCAGAAAAGTCTCTTATCACCTTGAAATATTCAAGATGCCAGAAAAGGAGGTGGGAGGTTTGCCCAGCTCTATCTGTGTGGGAGAATGGAAAATTGGTTTGTTATTGAACTATGAAATGCTCATTATAAACACAGTGATCCTTCAATTTAAAGAGGCCCTGTCATGCAAAAAAGTAATATAAATGACCTTCTCTCGAATGAGCTTTTATTTATCTCTGCACTTGCTAGACAGATGACATAGATGAAACTCATCACCATTATCAATATGATATTGGTGTGTAGGAGGTGAAAGTTGGGATGTGGCAGGGTGAATGGACTGATACATAGCGAAGATGGTATTTGAGTCTTGTTGCGAATGCTGGTATTTCGGATACCCGTTCGCTCACTTTCTTTCGGGTGTTGATTCGACCGTTCTCCAGACGAAACTACAGCATACAAGTAAATCCACCAAGTAATCAGACACATACCAAAACATCAGCCTGAACTAGATGAAGGGTTCAACAGGAATTAATTTATTCAGGCCAAACGGCCGGCTTTTATGCAAGACAAGGGTACAGTATACACGCCCACAGAAACTCCCGCAACACGCCCCTTACATTCCTGAGTCACAATGACTCAACATAATCTATCAAAAGTACATAATAAAACACATAAATATTATAGGGAACCCCATAAATGGCATATCCTCGGATAGCTTGGATCTTAACACAGCCGAATCGCCACCGGGGTAAAGGTTTGAGCGACTGCTCACAAGGCACTTGCCCAAAACAGTTCCAGAGTTTCATGGGTAGTGGTCGTTCAATTTCAGGAGTCCCATACCAAACAAATCCACGAACAGTGCCCCTGGCTCATAGGTAGCGTTTGTTCCCTCGGTTTGTGAGAGCAAGCCTACCGAACAGCGCTCTCCTGGCTGGTTGGGGAAAAGATGCAGGTGTTTGCGAAGTTGACCGGTGTTCGGGAAGTGGAGTGTCTGATTTGGAGTTCCAGATACGTGACGACCAAATTCCGCTGTTTTTTTTTTTTTTTTTTTGTATATCAAGATTTTTTATTTTGAATAGAAGGAAACAGAAATAAAAAGTTAGCACAACAACCAGAAATATGCAGATCTCCGATGCAGAAGTAAACGTTAGGCCACGCAAGACCTATTTGCAATAGCCCTTGTCGTGTAGGTTCAGTGACATGAATATGTTTGTGACTTCGTATTTACATTCAGCTTCAGTTCTAGACCTAACTATATACTTTGGTAGTCTATAACTCAGACTGGATGCATAGTGTAATGTACAGGGGCTCAAAACTCATCCCTAGAAACCCCCCTCCACAGCCCATCCTGTTACTGCCCGAGAACTTGTCCTTTAGCGTGTTTGAGCTTGGGGCATCAGTAGCTGAGCATGAGAGTTATAAGATTCCCAGAACCTCGGAGCGGTATTCGGAAATATCTGCGGGTTTTATTTTGAATCTCCTTTATTGGCTCTGCTGCGTGAGTCCGTCAGCTCACTGCATCTCATCAGTTGTGCATACCGCAAGGCCTAGGTCAGGTCCGGTGGTCGCTTTCTCTGCGTTGAAATGACCTTTCAACGCAGAGACAGCGACCACCTGACCCAACCTAGGCCTTGCGGTACGCACAACTGGTTACCGTAGCGTAGTTGGGGAACATCAAGGTCCCCAGTCAGTGTGGGTCTGATTCCGAGGTGGGATGAACCCTGTTCTCGCAGTTCCGAGTGCGTAAGTTGGGGTATTGCGTCCTCACCGTGTGATCGTAGATTCTTTGCATAACCCTTACCCTTGGTGTCATACCAGGGATATCCCACCCTTCCCGCACCCAACCACACGTCTGTCATGTCCCAAAAATGGGGGCAGAGCTCCACGCCACAGGCGGGCTGACCCCAAGCCACCCCCCAGGTAGGTAACATAGGAATTTGTGGCTCCCAAGGGAGGGGTGAAATGAGTAGAGAGATTGTAGGAGAGATAAGAATCTAGACTTGGGTAAAAAAGAGGTCAGGGCACGGCCGGGTCCCCCCAAGGCCCCCACTCACATCTAGTCATCCTCATCCCTCTGTGCGGTGAATACATATGGTATCAAAGATTTGGCTGCGTTGAGTAAATGTTGCAAAATCGACTTTTTGTATTGAGCGAGTGAAAGATCTGTGTGGCGAAGGAGGGCATTCTCAATGGTGAAGCTTAGCATGTCCCCTAGGATCTTTTTTATCATCCGTTTAAAGGACCACTGTAGGCACCCAGACCATTTCAGCTCAATTAAGTGGTCTGGGTCCAGCTAGGTTTAACCCTTTTTGCTGTAAACATAGCAGTTTCAGTGAAACTGCTATGTTTACTTTAGGGTTAATCCAGCCTCTAGTGGCTGTCTCATTGACAGCCGCTAGAGGCGCTTCCGCGCTTCTTCAAGGTGAGATGACGCCAGCGTCCATAGGAAAGCATTGAGAATGCTTTCCTAAGGACTGGCTGAATGCGCGCACGGTTCTTGCCGCGCATGTGCATTCAGCCAGGGACGTCAGAAGAGGGAGGAGAGTCCCAGCGCCAGGTAAGGGATTAACCCCTTCCTCCCCCTTCAGCGCCACTGGAGTGGGACCCTGAGGGTGGGGGCACCCTCAGGGCACTATAGTGACAGGAAAACGAGTGTTTTCCTGGCGCTATAGTGGTCCTTTAATCTCGTCCCAATAGTACTTTATTTTTTTTCAGTCCCACCAAATGTGGCGTATAGATCCAGTCTCAGAGTCACATCTCCAGCAGGTGTCTGGTATGCTCGGGAAGATTCAGTGTAGGACAGGGGGGGTGCGGTACCAGTGTGAGATCAATTTGTAGTTTCCGTCGTGATAGTGGGTGCATGTTGAGCTTTTATGATGTAGAAGGAGTATTTTCTCCCCCTGATCTTCAGAAATTTTCCTGGCCATCAGGTCTTCCCATTGCCTCTTGAAAATATCCTTTTTCACCCATTCCCCTAATATGAGGTGTTGGTAGATGCTGAATACTGTGCATTCCGTTTCCGGCGTCTGCCAGCAGAGGTCCTCAAACCAGGTTAAGTCCCGATGAACCTTGTGTCTATGTGACCAGTTATGGTAGAAGTGGTTCAGTTGAGCATAATGGAATCGAAGCATCAGTGTGGGCGCTTGTTCCGTAGGAAAATCCCATAGGTCTCTCTTTAAGATCCTCCAGGATAGTGTTTAGGGGAGGTGCGTAATTTTGGCTGTAGATGTCCTTCGCTTCTCGCGTGATCCACAACCCCAGTTATCTCATGCGGTTGAAGTTGGGCGCAATCTGCCGCCGGAGTAATGACATTCAATATGTTGCACTTAGCGAGGTTTAATTTAAGGCCGGACAATCGCCTGTAGGCCTAAAATTCTTCCATTAGAGACGTCAAAGTTGCGAGCGGGTCTTCAATAAAAAACATGCCATCCGCATATGCAGCCACTTGATGTTCTTGAGTTTTAATCTGAATCCCGTGACAGATGGTGTGTTCCTAATTCGGTTGAGAAATTGCTCTAAGGTGATGGCAAAGAGCAGGGGCGAGAGTGGGCATCCCTGTCTGTTCCGTCTGGGTGTGTTTATGAAGTGTTTCCAGGTGTGCGATTTTTCCCTGTAAGATCTTCTATTGGTAGCCTGGTCTCCTTCTTCTTTTGAGCAGCCATTCTGATAAAGTGTCCCGTAAGGTCACTTTTGTGCGCTTTCCACAGTGTCATATCTGACATCCCCTCCGTGGTCTTTCTCAAAATACTGCGATAAGTGGCATGTTACTTGTTCCTGTATCTGAATTTGCTGCCTCTTTTCGTGCGCCAAGATGGTCACTTAGGGAGAGCGCTAATTCCTGTGGTTTTCTTTGAACTTAATGAGCCAGGGTGGTGGTCGTGTTCGGAAGATTTATCTACCAAACCAAAAAAATAACGAATGAGAACCAAAGTATGTAGTTTTCTTTGCAAGTCTGAAATAAACTCCTGTCCTACAATATCGTTAGGATGATTTATATAGATGGCATCTAAAAAAGCAACTGCTTAATGTGAGCATAACTCTCATTAATCACAAGCAGAGCAGATCGTGTATGTCCTAAAGCTTTCCAGAGATTAAGAGTCACAGTACGGCATGACATTGGTGAAACCATTGCTGTGTATCATGTTATATGTGTGGATGTGAGCTGTGTATGGGGTGCTGCTTGTGTGTTTGTGTGGGTGGTGTTTGTATATTTTGGTGCTTCTTGTGTGATTGTGTGTGTGGGGGCTATCTGTTATATTGTGTGTGTGTGTATGTGGGTTGTCAGAAGTGTATGTGTGTGGGGCTGCTTGTGGGGTTGTGTGTGCATGTGGTTTGTTTGCATATGGACTGTTTGTAGTATTTGCATTTGGGGAGGCTTCTTAGGTCACTTTTTGTCTCACACACACTCATGCTGCTAAATGCCATCAGAAACATACACTATCACAAGGCTAAAAACACAGACAATGCTGTTATTATAGCCAGTCGTATTTTTGCTTACAGTTTAGTAGTAGCAGGGTGGTTTCCCTGGGGTCCAGTTGGGCTGGGCTAGCCAGGTACAAGGCAAGGACAGGTGGGCTTCAATGAGCTGCTCTCCTCTTGTGCATTTTTCCTTTTCAAGTGCTAGGAGGATATCACGTTCTCCAAATTCACAGCCATGAGTGAATTGAGTGCTGCCTCTCACCACCTGCTGTAATGGGCAAAAATATCAGCCCAGTTCGGGGGGAGATCCTCAGACCTCTCAAACCTGTTTGGCTCCAGCAGTCATCTGTGCTGTGCAAAGGCACATCACTCCTGGTATAGTGAAAAGGCAGGTTCACTGCTCTTTACAAACCAAATATGGCCGGTATAGCGAATATCTGATCAATAAAACCTCAACTTAAAATAGACTGTATAGCTGCTGTAATATTGTGAAGAATTATCCTAAAACAGACATTACGTTTTAAAACATTTAAGCCATATTTAAACCTGTTGCTTTGTATACATGTGTTCATTGTTTTCATATTTTTTTTTGTGTGTAATCTTTTCTTCCTGTGAGTTTTCACGGCGTCGCTCTTTGTTAGAAATTTCTGTACAGGAAATGAACAGTAAATGACTATAATGGTTCAACAGAAATTATATTCGAACAATTGGTCATTATTATTCTTTTTAACTAGAAAATGTCTATAAATGACTGTATGGAATTATGGACAAATGTGTATGAGTCACGTTTCGCTTAGTAATAAAAGTTAGAAATATACACTTTTTGGCTGTAATATGGATGTACTTTTATTCTCATTTACTTCTTGTAATAGTGAATAATTTGAATACAGCATGTAATCTCTTGTTGTCACTTTGTTATATTTGGTGTCCACGTGTTCGTTGTTGAAGCTAAAGAATCCACATTCTGCTCCGTTTTTCTGTCATTCTCTTACAGATGTTCCCCTACCCTTTCCTTTGTAGCCTCTTTTTTTTTTTTTTAATTCTTTATTTTTGTAGTGCTTAGACTGACAGACATGCTTATATCGCCACGACAGCAGATACAAGTCGATGGTATAACAAAGAATAAACTGTTTCATGGCGAACATTGACAGCACAATTTTTAAAAGGAGTCAGGCTAGATATAAATGTCTACAACATTAGTTTCAATCAGGCTGATAGTTACTAAAAGGTAGGATAGACATTTTAGTTAACGACAGGAGCTTATAAGGTTTAACAGCTTTAAACAGAATTTCACGGTAGAGGCAGTCTAAGTTATGCTAATAAAACACGTTAATAAAACATGTCACAGATTAGGTTTATAAGCAAACAAGATATATACAGGCATATAAGAAGGTTTCTGTCTAACCTGCGTGTTGGTTAGTAAGCATACATATGTAATTGGTGTCAAGCTGGAGCGTGTCTTATATGTGCTATACTTGTATGCTGCGTGAGGTATCTGCTGGGTGAAAAGGAGTAGTATGGTCGATAGTATTAATAGCAGTAGGTGGTTATAGAGAGAGAGGGGTAAACAATAGAGAAATTATCGCTTTTCTGAATCCCCTAAATTAACATGGTCCGTCTGCTGGGTCAGTGATACATTTAGGGTGTATGTCCATGTTTGTAGCTGTTGTCAACCTACTCCGCATGGTGGGAACGCGTGGAGGCTCTGGAGGATCCGGCTATCTGGTCTTGAGAGGAGGCCCTGTCTGCCTGGTGTTTGGGTGCAGGTCAGCGGTGCTTTGCTGGACCGTCCTTGTCTTGCGGAGGGTCTTTTGGCTGACCTGGGTGTTAGTAGTTTTCGGCTGTTCCTGGACCCGTGGTGTCCGCATGCCGCGTGTCCTCGGCCTGAGGTTTTAGGGGGCACACGTGCCTTCTTGCCGACGGTCCCTTGTTGAGGGTCGTGAGCCCGGGGTTTCTTCAGTGTGCAGAGGTCTCCCCGGGTGTACGGCTGGCATTGGAGAGGAACCTCCGATTGAGTGCCCAGCTCAGAAGAAGAGAAGGCAGTGCAGGCTACCGTGCCGTCTGATTTTGTTTCTGGTCCCGCCGTCTCAACGGAGCCGGCCTCCGGGCTAGCTGTCATCTGGAGCTGCGGGGCAGGAGTGGTAGGCAGTCGCGTCTGTTCTGCACGGGTGTTAATCCGGCGCCAGAACGCTGTACATATCGCTTCGAATTTAGTATTAAATTTGCTTTCCCAGGTGGCGTTGTGTTCCCTCACACCGGCGGCCATGTTAGTTGCGGCTCGGGAGCGAGAGTCGGCGGCGGGGTTTTGTGAGGTACTCTCTCCTGCCTCTCCCCCAGCAGGGACCGGGATGACCCCCACCGGTCCAGAGGGGGGGGAACGGGTCATTTGCTGTAGCCTTGCAGCCCCAGGTTGAAGGATCGGCCGCTTCCTCCTCCCATGGGTTTCGCTGTGTGTGTAGGCTTCATAAGTGTCGCTTGATGCCGGATCAGCGGGTGAGTCTCTGGAGTCATCTGTGATCATACCCTTTTGTGCAGGTGCCGTGTACCGTCTCTTGAGGTGCAGTTTTGTGGGTATAAACTTGTTTTTTGCCCTGTTTTGCTTGATTTGTGAGAGTAGCTCACCACATGTATGTCTGTCGGCCATGTTGGTCAGGCCCTGCCCCCTTTGTAGCCTCTTTTGATACATTGGAAACCTATTCTTAACCCCTTAAGGACACATGACGTGTGACATGTCATGATTCCCTTTTATTCCTGAAGTTTGGTCCTTAAGGGGTTAAAGGGGCAGTAACTTATACAATAATTGCTAATGAAATATAGGCTCAGGTTAAGGTTTGAATGATAACTCAGAACCCAATAAATAGAAAAAAACACCAATTTAATCATTGAATTTGCTAGTAAAAGCATTGTTTGACTTGGGATGTCCCATTCAATCAATGAAGCCTTTCTACCTCTTGAACCTCTCAATCTTTAACCTTTCACTCACATAGTGGGGCAGCAAAGTCTTAGTAGGAGCCTTAAATACATTACATAGCTGCCATGTAAATCTTTTGGTACCTTTCCAAATAAAGCTCCCTGCCCTCTTGATTAAGGGCATGTTTTCCTGTCCCTTTAAAATTGTGTTGAGTAAATTAGATACAGGGTTTTCAGAAATAACCTAAACCCCCAGTTGGACAAGGACCCATGAGATAATTATTGTTGAGAAAAAAAAAATACAAAATGCATCACCTGAGGCTTGTATTAAAGGGTTACTTCAAACACCATGACCACTTCATGGATTTGGAATGGTCAGTATGAGCAGCTTTTTGATTCTGCACAGATAGAGGATTAACCACTCCTGCCTACTTTGGGCAGCAACATGGGCACAAGAGTTCCAGACTGGCTAATATGGATCCTGTACCAAATTTTGCTTTTGACACCAGCAAGTTGTGCCGCATGCCTCTCGCCCTTTACCCCTCCCCAACCTGTGCTGCCTCTGTGTTCTGGATCCTTCAGCCTGACCTATCATTCCCTCTGGTGAGCGTGAATGAGGTCAGATGTGTAGGATTAGGCTGTGGGAGAACTTGATCTCATCACTGGAAAAGAGATAAGTTTTGTCTCTCTCTCTCTCCCTCTCCCTCTTACTCATTTGGAGGTAGGGCAGACCCTCCAGCAAGGGTTACTCTAACCAAAACCTGTGTTTTATGATAACACTGTTTTTTGATGTGAGTATTCCTATAAAAAGAACAAAATACACAATACATAATATGAAGATGACCTTTTGTATTGAACCTTGCTGGAGGACTTGGTACACACTCTGTTGCCTGCCCCTCGGAATTGTTCAACCCTAGCATGGGGAGGAATTGCATGTGTTGGTCAGTGGGCACTACACTTGGACATACTCAATGAAATGAAAAGACATCTACTCGAATTCCACCTGTTTCACCCTTTGTTTTTGGACTTTCAGGAGAGTCCAGTGAATAATAAATCCCATTATCTGATATTTAGCTTATTTTTAGAGTCCTTAATCCAGGTCATATAGTATATTTATGGTTTTAAAATTTCGATACAGTACCCAGAAGCACAGTTAGTTGTCCCCTACAGCTGCAACATTGTCTCAGCAGTGCATGCAGCCATTTTCAATAATTATTTTTAATACAATGCCCCTCTTAAACCATAATCCACATGAGAGTTCCACGACTGAAAAAGCTTTTACCTGTGGGATACCTTTTGTATTGTTGCAGTTATCAAAAACTCACATTGTGCTTTCCTTGTTACTGCAATCAAGGGCAATTCATGATATTTTTTTATAGTTTCTTTATATAGGACGAAAATAGAGCAAGCCGGCATTTAAACAATCAATTATTGAACATGTAGCACATATTGCTCTTTTTAGTATGCAGTGCAATTAGCCTCTGCATCCTGATGGAAGAATTTAGCATCGACTTCTTAGATTCCTGGTTATGACAGAGAGTCTCAAAATATACTGTATGTGCTATTAACCCTTGACACGCCGACTTGCTGAGCAAGTGGGTGGTTTGTTTTAGTGCAGGTGGATATATATAGCACACAGTATAGGTAAGCAATCCCTTTATAACGGTTTGACTTGCTACATGGGGTTCGTTGGACGTCACTCCATGCCTTCACTGCAGCTGGCAGCTTTCTGTCTGAGCTAAGCCTGGCAGGGCAGGACTTCGCTTATTGGCTGTAAACAGTCAGCTCGCTGAAGTGTTTCTGGTGTTACAGGTGTGTCTTTAACACAGTTTCATTGTATGTTTCATTGAACCAGGATTCCATGGTGCAAAATTATTAATACTATTATTAACCAATAATAAGTTATTTTATGATTTCTAAAATCCATTAGATATCCTCATGAATTAGTAAGGGAAGCTCTATGCAACCTACTAGTCACTAAATGATTGGGACATTCTGTTTTGTTGCAGGATTTTTAAAAGGCGAGATTTTTGAATGGTCTCTTGAAGATCTATAACAACTTGGGTTCAGAGAGGACTCTGTACCGCTCTCCATGCAGAGAGTGAATTAGGACTGTCTTTATTTGTTAAAAAAAAAAAAAATTACAAAAATTCTCTGTTCTGATGATGCCAGCGGAACTCTACATGCTTGTTGATTGGTTAATACTGGTGATGTTTGCTGTTTGGCTAAATCCTCTCAAACAGGTCTATGGCCTCCTAATGCGTGGTGTACAAATGCTTGGACATATAATGAAGAAATTAAAGTTCTTCATTATGATGTCTGAAGCTTGAGGGTGGGCTCTGTGTGGCAGAGAATTCTCCATTATTTTTTTGTTTAAAAAAACAAAACAAAACAAAACACTCGCTTGAAGCCGAGGGACCAGCTATAGTAATTATGATGCTCGGAGTGGCTGTAAGAAGGAACACTATAGGCACCCAGACAAATTCATTTTAAATAAAGTGGTCTGTGTGCCATGTGCCATGTGCCCTTCCCCCCTTTTAGGCCTGCAGTTGAAAACATTGCAGAAAGACAATGTCTACATCGTTTAACCTGCCTCTAGTGGCTGCCGACGTGGAGACCATCTGATTGGCGTAATGCGCACTAGCCTCCCGAGGCGTTCCTATGGGAAAACATTGGATTGGCTGAGATCATCAACATTAATGATCTCAGCCAAAGAGGCAGAGAGACATGAAGAAGACTGACGTGGCTAGGGAAAAGGCTAAGTATATCACCTTTATTTTTTTCTTTGGTGACAAGGACACTATAGCGTTGGGAATACATATTTATATGTATTATGCTATAGTGTTCCTTTAAGCATTGCCAGTCAGGCTTGATGATGAAATCTGCCCTGGAATTAAAAAATAAAAAATAACATTCTCAATCCTTGCTGTAGAGTAGGAGTTTATTTTCAGTATCTTGCTGAGACTTGATGAAGTAGGTGGGAAGGGCAGGTCACTTATGGGTCACTCAGGAAATGACTCCTGTATGTACTAATGTGTGTCTCTGAACACCAAACATTCATCTATCTGTATGTGCAGCAGTTTGAAGGATACATTTTTCTGACCTTGAGCTAGTTTGTTTAAAGTTTACAAATACAAGCTTTGTCATGTAAAGTCTACAGAGTTTTTCAAAGAAAACGTTTAAATGATAAATTCCCAGTGTGACATATTTTTTTACTACATACCGCAAAAGTTATACATATTTATAATGTGTTTTTTTTTTAACATCGTTATTGATACAGTTTTAAAGGAACACTATAGTCACCTAAATTACTTTAGCTAAATAAAGCAGTTTTAGTGTATAGATCATTCCCCTGCAATTTCACTGCTCAATTCACTGTCATTTAGGAGTTAAATCACTTTGTTTCTGTTTATGCAGCCCTAGCCACACCTCCCCTGGCTATGATTGACAGGGCCTGCATGAAAAAAAAAACTGGTTTCACTTTCAAACAGATGCAATTTACCTTAAATAATTGTATCTCAATCTCTAAATTGAACTTTAATCACATACAGGAGGCTCTTGCAGGGTCTAGCAAGCTATTAACATAGCAGGGGATAAGAAAATCGTAATTAAACAGAACTTGCAATAAAGAAAGCATAAATAGGGCTCTCCTTACAGGAAGTGTTTATGGAAGGCTGTGCAAGTCACATGCAGGGAGGTGTGACTAGGGTTCATAAACAAAGGGATTTAACTCCTAAATGGCAGAGGATTGAGCAGTGAGGCTGCAGGGGCATGTTCTATACACCAAAACTGCTTAATTAAGCTAAAGTTGTTCAGGTGACTATAGTGTCCCTTTAAGATACATACTTTTTCTCCAAGCAGGAAAAAGAAATCCCAGGACTGTAAGCAAAATCAGACACCCCTCCTGCAGCCCTGGGCTTTTCTTTTTGGATTCTGCCCCACACATACAACACTCAGCCATCATGCATGAGTGTTGTGTGGAGGAAGGCTCAATGCTGTATTTATGGGGTAATGGTGCTTTTTAAAAGAATAAAAAAATAAATCTAACATTCATATTGTAAGTTTTACAGTGGGTTTATATATATGAATCTGTGTAGGAAACAACATATGGTTTAAGTCTAAAATGAAGTCTAAAATGAAGATTCAAGAACTGGACTGAAACCCACTGCTTTGTAACAATCTGGAGCACACACACAGATTTGATGAAGGTGTCATGACAATTAAAACATTTAAAGGGAAACTCCAGTGCCAGGAAATCAGTTTTCCTGGCACTGGGGGTACCCTCTCCCTCCCACCACCAATCCCCGGTTACTGAAGGGGTGAAAACCCCTTCAGTCACTTACCTGAGGCAGCGACGATGTCCCTCGTCGCTGTCCCCTCCTCCGTGCCGCTCCTCCTTCTGATTCAGTCGGCCGGTGGGCGAGACTGATCCCGCCCACCGGCCGAGGAGACCTAATGCGCTTGCGCGGCAATGCTGCGCATGCACATTAGGTCTCCCCATAGGAAAACATTGAAAACGAATTTCAATGCTTTCCTATGGGGAAATGAGCGACGCTGGAGGCCCTCACAATCCTTGCTAGAAATCAGGAAGTGACCTCTAGTGGCTGTCTATGTAAATTGCCATAATACAGACACTGACTCGAGTATAAGACTATTTGGGGTTTTTCAGCACAAAATGTGCCGAAAAACTCGTCTTATAATAATAACAAAGTATTTAACCAGGAAAGGTACATTCAGATTACTCTGTTTCCAAGTACGTCCTGGTACTCGAGTATATACGGTAGATTAAAAACAAAAGAAGGAAGGTATGTAGAAGAGGATCCATTTTTTTCTATTTCAACTCTCAAAAATAAAGACAAATAAGTCAATGGGACCTGATGGAATACACCAAAAGCTATTAAAAGAGCTTAGTGGTGTACTAGCAAAACCATTAAAGGACCACTCTAGGCACCCAGACCACTTCAGCTTAATGAGGTGATCTGGGTGCCAGGTCCCTCTAGGATTAACCCTTTTTTTTTTAAAATAAACATAGCAGTTTCAGAGAAACTGTATGTTGGTAAAATCGTAGGGAGTGAGACTTTGGCTAGGAAGTTATCAATGTCTTGTTGCGTGGGCTGGTGGGCAACTTTGACGTCCTTTAGGTTGTATAGAGTTTTAGGTTGTACTATAGTACTCAGCTATTATATTGTTTATATCTTGTGATTTATATATTTTATTCCCCAGGTCTGTTGTTAGAAACAGTATTTTGGAATGTTGTTTTTTTTGCTGAATATTGCCATTGCTTTTCCCGCTCCGTTACCCTGTGTGTACATGTGTAATTTCAGTTTTTGGATCATGAGTGTTGTCTTTTGGAAGTGTATGTCGTTTAGCCTTGTTTTGATTTTGTCAATTTGTAGTTGGGTTTCTCTTGATGGATTTAGTAATTGGGCATTTGTGTTATCTCTCGGCGAACGCAACAATGTGAGATATTCTTTTTGTGACAAGCGGTGTAGGTGTGACGCTCTACTTATTAGGAATCCCCTTATCACTGCTTTGTGAGCTTGTCAGGTTGTGACAGGTGAGATTTCAGTAGTGTTCAACTGAAAGTATGTAGAGATGTCATCTGATAATTTGTCCTTGAATTATGCCTTTTGTAATAAGGTGTCATTGAGGCACCACGCTGGTGTACTTCAGTATTTGGAGTTGTCGCTGTGTCGTAGCTTTGAAGTGGGGTGCCTTATTGTGCTTAACCCAACTCTTCCTGTACAATAAGATGGATTGTAGTTTTCCCCTAGTGAGTTCTTATCCCCCACCTCCCTCGGGCAAACCATTATCAAAACGGGTAACTTCAAAATTTAACATCCTTTGACTCTACACAGGGTAGAGTTTTGTGGGAAATCCCGACCTGTACCCTAGGCCGTGCGCTCTCAAGGCCTCAGCAATATGGGAGAAATATTTGCGTCTATGCAGGGTTGCTGCAGAGAGGTCCGTGTTTATTTTCCACAGTTGGATAGTCCTCTGGTGGTTTAGACTCCTCTCCGCCATCTTTGAGCAAGGCCTGCGCGGCCAGTGTCGCAGGTGTGTGTTTCTGGCTGAAAAACTAGAGCTTTTTCGCCTTGGCAGAGCTTTTCTTAGTTTTGTGTTGAGACATAGTCGTTTCTTGGGTTTAGATGAAGCTTTGTTGGCTGGGATTAACTTGGATTGTATGCCCAGGTGCCAGAGCAAATTTTCATGCGGCCATCTTGTTCTGCGTTAGCCAGGTCCCCCCAGTATGCGCAGTGTTGAAACACTGCACATAATGACTCCTACCACCATGACCACTTCAAATCACTGAAATGGTCATGGTGGTTTTGAGTAATCATTTAAGAGTTAATAAATGTGTAGAGATTTATAAAAAAAATACCCATTTCTGTAGCATTTGGGATATAGCATTATCGCTGAAAGCAACAAGGTGAATAAAAATACCCATTTCTGTACCATTTGGGATATAGCATTATCGCTGAAAGCAACAAGGTGAATAAAAATACCCATTTCTGTACCATTTGGGATTTAGTATTTTCGCTGAAAGCAACAAGGTGAATTGTTAGCGTAGGACTCAACTAAGAGGTTTGTGCCTTGACATGGCAGATGAGCTTGCACTTCAATGGCCATTGGAGTGATTCTAAAAAAAAAAAAACCTCCAGGTTTAAAAGTGCCATAGGGATTTGGGATAGTGCACAGGTAAGTAAGTTATGTTTTTTTTTTTTTTTTTTTTGTTGCCTGGAAAGGAAAGATATAAAGCATTTAACGTATTTACTAAGGGATTAACAAGAGTATATTCTTCTATAGCAACCAATTGGCTCAAACAGGAATTACCTAGCATTAGAGAGATTAAAACCTTTATTGAAGACAACATAATAATCTACCAACGCACTGCAGTGATCATGGGTAACCTTCTCTCCTATTATAAAACTTGGTCTTTCTGGGACAAATCTGTAAACTTGAACTGTTTACTATAAGAGGTTAGAGTTAGTCCCCGGCCTGATCATCATGGTGCCAACCCTTTTCCCCGTCTTCCTTTCCTGTGACCCCTTTAATATTATTTTGTTTTCTTATCTGTATGTATTCTGATCAGTGGTGTAGAAACCAAGAGACTCACGAGATACATTCTGAATATATATAATTATTGCTCACATGGGCATGATGTTAACAGACATGGTTCCTACAGATATTTTACAAATACAGTAACGATGGAATTTAATATTTGGTGCAATATCATTTGGAGGTTGGAATTTAATATTTGGTGCAGATCATTTTTAGCTCCCCTTTGGTTCTGGCCCTTAGTCAATAACACGGAGCTCTGGCTGTGCTGCTCTTAGTCATCATTAGTGCAGACCACAAAGCACTTTTGATGAAGTGAGGGGGTGCAGGGCCAAAAACAGGAGATCTGTTGATCTGCCTTCCAGCTCAGAGAGGGCACCCTCACAAACAGAGCCAGAGCTGTCCAGTCCCAGGCAGGGGTACCTTTTCTTGCCAAACTTGTTTTATTCAGTACATACATGGAAAAAC
The DNA here is from genome assembly GCF_036172605.1 of Pelobates fuscus. Taxonomy (NCBI): domain Eukaryota; kingdom Metazoa; phylum Chordata; class Amphibia; order Anura; family Pelobatidae; genus Pelobates; species Pelobates fuscus. The sequence goes on along the minus strand of NC_086317.1, from coordinate 88,963,173 downwards.
ATTTCAACTTGGAAAGGACATTCTGAATTGAATTAACCCCTTAAGGACCAAACTTCTGGAATAAAAGGGAATCATGACATGTCACACATGTCATGTGTCCTTAAGGGGTTAAAGGGACACTAAAGTCACCAAAACAACTTTAGCTTACTAAAGTAGTTTTGGTGTATAGATCATTTCCCTGCAGTATCACTGCTCAATTCTCTGCCATAATGAGGTTCTTGCTCAAACAAGCTTACAATCTAGAAGAGGTGGGGTATAAAAACACAAGAGGAAGGGGCAGCATGGGGATCACATTTTGACTTTTTGTTTGTTTGTTTTGTAACTGTTGCCAAATCATATCAATGGCTCGTAATAACGACCGGCTCTCTAGCGTGGGGATTCGGGGGATACCCCACATTAGAGAGCTGGTCTATGTTTGGGGAATTATCCCCAAAGATAGATTAGAGGGATTCCCTGCTCTAGTGCGCTTGTCCATGTTAGGGGAAATTTCCACGAACATAGACCTGCACTGGTACGCATGCTTTGTAGCGCATACCTTACATTTGTTCTATCTATTATTATTCGTTCCTGCATTATGTTCCTTACCAGTGCTAATTATTTTTTCTTTATACAAGTCCTATTCTGCTAGTCAGTCCTAAAAGTTACTCTCAGCTGCTAGCCTCCTGCAGTGTAGTTGCTGGGATGACTAAGACTGTATTAACAGAATTTATAGCAGAATTTAAATATCTTTAGTTTGGAAAAACTGAGCCTCAGAGGGGATATGATAGTATTATGCATATATATTGTGACCATTACAAACCATTGTCTGGAAATCTATCAATAAACAGGACCATACATAGGACACAAGGTCACACATTTAGACTGGAAGAAAGGAGTTTTAGTCTGAGGCAAGGGAATTTATTTTTTATTTTTTTACAGAAAGAACAAGGATGTGGAATTCTCTGCCTAAAGAGGTGGCTTTATCAGAGTCAATACATATGTTTAAACAACAATTGGATAAATAGAATGGGAAGTACAAGCGCTTATGTGTATAGGTTTACAATCTGGATAGTTCCAAAGATATATATTTTCGTGAGCTGCTATACCACTGTGCTTATCTTTCTATCAGAGATAGTGGAAAAGGAAGGGATATCAGGTGTAGCGCTCTAATGGTAGTGGATATATAGAAATGATTAAAGGAATCCTTGCTGTACCTTGATAGGTCATATACACTTATGGGTAGTCTCACTATATTCAGGTCAACCTTAAACAAAAAACACAAATATACAGAACATAGTGTAACCTGTATACAGAGTGTAAATAAAAAAAAAAAAAAGGTGCGTTGATCACTAACTCACACTTTAAAGAGCTATCACACTAGCTCAGGTATATGCGCCTTAGGGTCCGTAGAGGCGACCCTCACCCTCCTTTAGGTCCAAGTTTTCTCCAGGTGCAGTGTCCTAGGTAATGGGTATAGGAGGGAACATATAGCGTAGTACAGTCTATGTATATAGGAGGTATAGTACGAGGTAATGTTTATATACTCACAAACCCTGAGCCAATATATCGGCTCGCTTCATAAGGTGAATGTGGTTAAGGACCACATTCCTTCTTTGTAAAAGCAGGTAGGAATAAAAGCCGTAAGTGTGAAAAATATATATATGTAATTTATTATGTATAAAAAATAGTATAACATGTAACTTTAAAAATAGTATGCAGATAAAATAACACTAGTGGCTATAGTCCAAAAAGCAATTCTGTCTGCTCACTGTTCATCCAGGACGCGTTTCACCAAATTGGCTTCCTCAGCTGGAAAAATGTTCAGAAGACATTGTGGACTCCTTCCTGCTTATATACCTTTGTTGATTGTGGGCTTCAGGCTTGTATTTTTCGCGGGCAATCTCCATGGGAACGGAGATGCCCTGCGTTTCAAGTCTCCTCTTCGTTTGGCTGCTTCCGGGTATGGTCACTTCCGGTTTCGGCTCCATTAGCATCATGCGTTCCACGGTGCGTTCCACAGTGCGTTCCACTTATATGGCCGTATTAAAACTGTCCTGTGCCATATTAGTGGATATAGTCCTCGGAAAATTCATAAAGATACATCAGAGAGAGCAGTAATTCATCTAGTATTGATACATTAGCTTATGTATCCCTAGTGATTGAGCAATATATATATATATATATATTTTTATAACGTGTGGCTCATAATTTCATCTATACTGCAGAAGCAGGGGCAAAAAGGGGACAGGCAATAATCTAAGAATATAAAAATGTGCTGAGGAAGCCAATTTGGTGAAACGCGTCCTGGATGAACAGTGAGCAGACAGAATTGCTTTTTGGACTATAGCCACTAGTGTTATTTTATCTGCATACTATTTTTAAAGTTACATGTTATACTATTTTTTATACATAATAAATTACATATATATATTTTTCACACTTACGGCTTTTATTCCTACCTGCTTTTACAAAGAAGGAATGTGGTCCTTAACCACATACACCTTATGAAGCGAGCCGATATATTGGCTCAGGGTTTGTGAGTATATAAACATTACCTCGTACTATACCTCCTATATACATAGACTGTACTACGCTATATGTTCCCTCCTATACCCATTACCTAGGACACTGCACCTGGAGAAAACTTGGACCTAAAGGAGGGTGAGGGTCGCCTCTACGGACCCTAAGGCGCATATACCTGAGCTAGTGTGATAGCTCTTTAAAGTGTGAGTTAGTGATCAACGCACCTTTTTTTTTTTTTTGATTTACACTCTGTATACAGGTTACACTATGTTCTGTATATTTGTGTTTTTTGTTTAAGGTTGACCTGAATATAGTGAGACTACCCATAAGTGTATATGGCCTATCAAGGTACAGCAAGGATTCCTTTAATCATTTCTATATATCCACTACCATTAGAGCGCTACACCTGATATCCCTTCCTTTTCATCAATTGGATAAATACTTGCAAAAACATAACATACTGGGATATACTTTTTTTTTTGAATACTTTATTTTGAGAAAAGCATTTGACATTGTGTATATATAGCATATGATAAACATTGCCGGAGTTATGTACTATTGGTCCTAATACAACATAGACATTTTCTGTCGTCGCCTTATCTATAAGTCGGCGTTTTCAAAACGTCAATACACTTTCCTTGTTTTGTTTTTTGTTTTTTTTGGTTTAACATTTGTACAATAAAGATTCCAACTGTGGGACTGGTCCCAGTCCCTAGATTCAAAGAGAGGTATAAGTGAAGATATAGAATAGAGTAGAGGGATATACTTTTTAAGTAGTGGAGTAATTAATCAGTAGAGTGATAGCTTCTTGATACAGGGAGATATCTGACTGCCAATCTGGGGTGAAGATGGATTTTTTTCCTAATGTGAGAAAGGCTGAACTTGATGGACGCATGTCTCTTTTCAGCTATGTAACTATGTAACTATACCACATGCAGCCAGCCTTCACCCATATCAACTGAGTATCTTCCGACATTTAGTAGAACACAGGATGCCTTAATGCTTGAAACATGGCAACAAGAGCTAAGGAAGTCTGAAAAATAAAATGGTAATAAAATCACATTCATTTACTAGCGTTTTGGATGTCGGGTGGTAGAATTATGCTCATCCTTTTGGTGGCGTACTTGATGTCTGGAAGCCACAGGTTAACTGACCAGGTTCTGCCATAGCAACTGCTTAGGGAATGGGAAAAGATGAAGCAGGCTTAGAGAGCTTAATTGATTGCACGTTGTAGCTGCAAATCACTTCTATTGTCTATATTAAATGGCTATTATTTTAGTTACCCAACTTATACTTTTACCATAAAAGGATATTATAAGCTGTTGTGATTATGGTGCTGAGAGTTTCCCTTTAATGAGAATATGCAGAATAGCTATGTCTTTAATTGTTACTTGTATAATAAAGCCATTTGTTGTTTTGTATTACTGGCACACACTGCGTATATTGTATCTAGTAGAGCCATATTCTCTTGTACGGGTTAGCATGAATTCCTTCATTGTTATATACTTAATACTGTGAATTCAGCTTTATTTGATGTTTAATCTTCAGGGCAGGCTTCTACATTCTGGGTTTACTGTGGGGCAATACATTGTCTTAAGATGTTTGTACTTGAATTAAAACTCCTTAGGGAAGCTGGTTAGTTTATGAATAAAATAGTTTACCTTGTCTTAGATTTTTTTTTTTTTAATTCTTTATTTTCATTGTGCAGGTAGGTACATAACAGTATCCAACGTCACAACAGCAGGGGGGGGGGGGGGGAGGGGGGACGGGTGCTAGTAACACCACGCATGTGACTTTGTCAGAAAGTCTGTTCCGGATTTCCAAAGTCAGTTCTGTGCAAAATAAACGTCTGTCATCTGTGTGTACAGCGGTGACAGATGTTCTCTGCTTGTGTCTCCCCTCACTCATTCACCCCCATATTATTATTATTATTATTATTATTTTTTTTTTTTTAATTATTGGTTGAAGTAACCCGATAAATGTGAATTTCCCTTTGAATGATCGATTTTAGTAAATAAACCTGTTAGTGTTTACCTTTAATCTAGCCCCTCAATCCCCCAACCCTACTCTCAAATGGTGAGATTAACATCCAGCATTTGGAAATATTTCCATAATGGAATTTATTTAATTTGCAAATACTGTCAAAAGAAATGTTTTCCAAATGCTACCAGGATGACGACACACATCCTTGACTTCTAGAGGTGAAATGTAAAATACTTCATGGAATTGAATGAAGAGACATACAATCAGATTCTTCTGATATGGAAGCATTAGCCAATACTTCCCTATGAGAAAACTCACTTCTAGAGAACTTAGCCGTGTTAGCTTAACAACAAGGGGGATCTTCCCATCCTGTTGTATTATGTATCAGTGTCTTCTGATAAAATATGCACTTTACTAAAATAGGTAAAAGGGGGACATCCTAAACACCCCTAGGAAGCAAGTGGTTTAGGGGTCTGGACTGCTTTCTCTCTTTTTGGAACTAGGAATCAGCAGGAGAAGTAGACACAATTTAATATTCTTTTATTTTTTTATGTACAGTTATGTTGATGGTTTCTTCAGTACTTCATTTTTATTTATTTATTAATTGGGGGTGGGGGAGCACAAAGGAGGGGTTGACTGCTCTCATGTACTGGTAAAAGAGTTTCTAATGTAGTTCATGTGTTTTTAACATATTCGTACGTTGTAGTTACATTTGTGACAAAGAAAATACATTTTAAAAATCTAATTTATTTTGTTTATTAACTGAATAAGCTATACTTTTATTTCAAGCATAACCCAATGTAACAAACTATTTTCAGTAATTGTGCAGAAGGGATCAAAAAACACTTCCGTCACTTACCTGAGTCCAGCGCCTATGTCCCCCGGCGCTGGTTCGCCTCCGCCTTTGGCCACTCTCTCATTAGTACTTACCCCATAGGAAAGCATGTAGGGGTTATACATGACGCTGGATGTTCTCATGCATAGTGTGAGAATGTCCAGTGTCAGGCGACCAACAGTTGCCTAACGACCTCTAAGTCCCTCTAGTGGCTCTCTTGTAGACAGCCACTAGAGGTGGAGTTAACCCTCAAAGGGGGTTAACTCCACCTCTAGTGGCTATGCACCCAGACCACCTAAATGAGCTGAAGTGGTCTGGGTGCCTATAGTGTCCCTTTAACATTTTCAGAAATTTAACATCTCTAGTCCAGTCAGATACTTCTCAAACAGAAGCATTGCTGACACATGACTATGCAATCCATCAATCATATACTTCTCTATGAAGTATTGATTCCAATGCTCCTTATAGAGAAGCATTAGATTAGTAACCATATTACATTACTGTATCAGAAGTCCTACAACTCAGTGTATGTTGAAAGAAAATGCAAGTATTATTTTGTGACTATTTCTTGATTTCAAACCTTTTTGTACATGCTTCTTGGCGAATTATAAATGAGATTATAAAGCGCTGTAGTTGGCATTGCAACTGCTAATTAACTTGTAAGTACAACATTGTCATCCTTTGCTTGGGTGTATAGCTTGTGTTGCCATGGACCGGATTACAAACATTAAAATTCTAATTATATGATGCATAATAGGAAGGTTGGTGCAAAGTGTACTGTGAATGAGAACGCTACAGTGTTCTTCTAAAACAAATTAAAGTTACAAGTTTTACCTGTATCATACACCAGCAGAGTGATGAAACTTGATTGTAAATTTCCAATTTTTCTGTTTTAAATTTTTATTTTTTTTTTAATTCATATTCTTCAGCTAAGCACAATGTATGTGCTAGACTTCAAATAGTGGTTTTGCTTTAAATCTAGCACTGGCCTTTTTTTATGTGAGTCACATCGCACGTATTACAGATTTTTTCCCCTCTAAATTAAAAGAAACCATAATCATGATAAGTTCAGTTTATTTAAAATAACATTTAGAGAAGTTAAACAAATAGGGAAACTATGCAATTTCCCACTTTTATTATAACTTTATGTTTACTTTTTATATAAGTTCATAGGTTTATATACATATGTGGATTATGTATATTATAAGCAATAAATATGTATATTTTTTAACAAATATATGTTTTATAAGATGCAAATCACATCACATTTACAGACCTATTTGACTGTGCACAGTTTCCTATAAAAGTAATTCATGTTGCAATATAATGAATCCTTGACTATTTATTAACGACAAATAATTTTCTGTACATGCAGATCCTGGATGGGCCTCCATAAACCGTGGTGTTCTTATTTGTGACGAATGCTGCAGTGTACATCGAAGCCTGGGAAGACATATATCCATTGTAAAACATCTCAGACACAGCATGTGGCCATCATCTCTCCTTCAGGTGAGTCTCGAATGGAATATTCTAAAGCAGGGCTGTCCAACCTGCGGACCCCCAGATGTTGCTGAACTACAACTCCCATGATTCCATGGCTATCTGTGCCATTGAAAGAATCATGGGAGTTGTAGTTCAGCAACATCTGGGGGGGCCGCAGGTTGGACAGGACTGTTCTAAAGAGTGTGTTTACTCCTGGCAAATCTCTTGACTGCTCTCTTTGAGAACCCGATTATTTCAACAGTTTGCCAGACCCCTCTTTGTCCTGCCAGGTTAGCCTAATGCTCCCCTCCTATCATTGCCGACCAAAGTCAGATGGACACTTGCACATTTGCTAAACTGCTGCAGAACTGAGATTTTAGTACTGGGTGCTACTTTTTTGTCAAAATGCTTTAAATAGTTTCACACTAACTGTAAAGACTGTTTGCACCATAATCAGTACAATTAGCTTAGCATTCTCCCTTAAAATGTCAAATTTCAAGTAAAATAATGCGGCTTTATTTACATGATATGTCCAGACAGTGCTAAGTCCGCTGCTATGTCAAATTATCCTGATATTGGCTGTCCCTCTCCTAATTTTAACATGGCAGATACATATGCGTTTATTATATCACTGCTGAATAAAGTTTTGAATAAAGTTTTAACAACTCTACTACATTTTATATGCTTTTGTTTTTCACCTGCAAAATCTGAAATGCTTAAATGACCACTATAGGCACCCAAACCACTTCAGCTCAATGAAGTGGTCTGGGTGCCAGGTCCCACTAGTTTTAACCCTGCAGCTGAAAACATAGCCTTTTCAGAGAAACTGCTGTTTCACTGAGGTTTAATCCTGCCTCTAGTGGCTGTCTCACTGACAGCCACTAGAAGCAGCTTCCACAATTCTCACTGTGAAAATCACAGTGATAAGATGCTGGACGTCCATAGGAAAGCATTGAGTAATGTTTTCATATGGACTGTTTGAATGCACGCGCGGCTCTTGCTGCGCATGCACATTCGCATATGACGTCGGCAGGGGTTGGAGAGTTCTCCAGCACAGAGGGAGCCCAGCAGTGGAGAAAGGTAAGTGGCTGAAGGGGTTTTAACCCATTCAGCCCAGTGGGAGGGGGGCCCTGAGGGTGCACCAGTGACAATCACAGCAACTACAACTTTAGCTGCTGGGAAGATGAGCAGAAAGTCCAATTACCAGAGGATTCTCCTGCTCAAATCTGTCTGTGAATTCTTGACATTCTCACTATGCGGTCAGCTTAGCTCTGTGTACTGAAAACTGAACTTTTGTTTAACATATATATAACATGTATACATTTATTTGCGATTCTTCTAACATATGAATAAAATAAAAAACTGTTTTTTAAAGTCACACCAAATCATGTTTGCATGCAGGCTGCATTTAACCAGTTGAACAATATAATGTCAGCCAGATCCACTCAACTATTAAGATAACAAATCTTGGTTTTATCCAGTAATAGAACTACATTTTATTCGTGAGGTCTGTACCCGTGCTATTTTACTGACACTATGGATCTTTTCAATGTAATAGGTATTAATACCGCACTCAGACACAATAACTGTGTCTAGTAAAGACAGAAGGTATTTGAATTATGCAAAATGTATTTGATGAAAATCTCTTTAAAGAAAACCAAAAAATTGTAAGAAATATATAAAAAGATATATACAGAATGGTGCAAAAACAAAAAAGATCTTAATATGTGAGATAACATTTGATTCTCACACAATTAAATTAATCTAATGTACAAATCTCAATGTATATCGATAGATAGAGAAATATATATATCTACAGTGATGTAAATAACATATAATGAGTCGGGTGGATCCACCAATTCTTAGTACGCTATTTGATAGCAAGATTCCGCTCTGATTGTAGAGTTGAAAAATGTTTGACAGTCTGATCAGATGAAAAAATATATACAGAAAAGCAAAAAATAGGAAAAAAATAAAAATGTATTAATGAAAAAAATAATTAAAAAAATGTATAACTGTCTCTCAATAGCAAAATAGTGGAAATATACACAAAATGGTTAGATCTCACCAAAACTCTTCAAACAAATACCTTCTGTCTTTACTAGACACATTTATTGTGTCTGGCTGAGTGCGGTATTAATATTTATTACATTGTATATATTTTTGGGGTTTACTTAGGAGTGACCCTAATACCTGCACCACCTCGTGGAGAGTGCCAGCACATTAGTGTTAATTTGCACTATAGATCTTTTCTTGAAAGGTTTGTGAATTGAATACTACATTAAATCATTTATCTAAACATGAATCTGTGCTGACCAGCTCGCTAAAACCTCTCTTTGGTCCTCAAAACCACGCTACAAACGATTAAACAGGACTTGACTAAGTGTAAAGTCCTAGCTATTAGGGAAATTAAAATCACATATTTTATATTTGTCACATATTTAGCTGCCGATATGTCGTGAATGATGTTAACACAATCTCACTGTTCCAGTACTTTCTGACTCCACCTTTATACCATTTTTGGGTCAGTAAAAATGTTTATGCCTTACACTACCAGAATTTTAATTTTTGTAAAAGTCTTTCATAGTGATAGTGATTCCTTAGGAAATGCTCATGAGGGACTGCGTTAGAATTTCACAGAAATAGATAATAAGACCAAGTAGGGACCACTTTGTTTTATAGTAAAATCCTACCTTGACATAACTTGTCAAAAGTCAAAGCTTTTGTTGTCATGTTTTGTCAATTCCCCTATCCATCGTTAATGACTGCTGTGGGGATAAGGCATTCTTTCAAAAATAAAACGTATATATTTACGAATTCCCACTGCACTTCAGCCCCAGCAGGCTTCGGTCGCCCCGCAATTGTGCTCAGGCATCTGAATGAGTAATGCTGCATAAGTAAAAATAAAAGAATGTTTAAAATATTTTGGTACAACCAAAGGCTAACCTTTAGATAGCTATTAGGTAGTGCTATAATTGAGGAAATGACTGTTCCTCTTATAATGTTTTAGAGCATATGTTGTTCCTGTCAGTGTGAAGTGCAATCAGATGATCAATGGCAACCTTCCTATTGCTTTAAAATGCAAACGTCCATTTACACTTATTTGAAGTACTTAAGAATTACTTAATAGGAATGTACTCTAATGTATGTTGAAGATGAAGCATTGGAGTGGCTTTAAATACGGATAGCTGCACACCGGGGCACTGGCGTACCACAATGTGTTTACTCCAGAACACTGTACCCAGTACCTACAACTAACACCCTCATCGTTTGTTCACTTTTTAAGAAGGTTGGAATGTAATCATATCTTTAATTCCTACTCCCAATGCAGAATGTATCCATCTCGCTGTCTGTCTTTTATTCCACAAGGCTTTCAGTGCCAGGATTTCTTTACTGAACAGCATCACATTTAGTTACACTTGTAAGTTGAATAGTTATGCAGTGTTTGGCAAGAATGTGAGAGCTCATTACATGTTCAGCTATCTGGCTTAACGCACATATGTACTAAGCATTTCCAGATAGCCATGTAGTTGAACATTTTACATTTAAACCGCTGGGAGAACTCGCTCGAACCATCTGTAGAAAAACAATTGTAAACACAGTTGGAATAAGTCAGCCTCAAAAAAGAAGCATAAAGAACCAGTGGGAATAGGCTGATTGTATGAAGAGTTATATCATTATATAATTCTGTGTTTATCAGAAAATCTATACACCCTGCTCCAAATTATTACGCAAATGATATTTTTCTCATTTACCTAAATAATTGATGTAAATAAAAGTGTACATAATTCTCATGTTATCAACTATTAAGAGTACAATTCAAATTTTATTGTACAAACCTCCTAATGATAACAGTATTTTTTTTAAACATAAAAAAAACTTACAATGCACTGTTCCAAATTATTACGCACAGTAAGTTTCAAAACACTTTATAGGTTGTAAAGAACTGAAAATTGTCATTTGTTGTGTTTGCAGCATATTTACTGAAATCAAAAGCTATTTCAATCAAACTTATAACAACATTTTAACTTTTGAAACATTTTTTTATTTTTTTATATGAGGGTAACATACAGGCATGTGGTACCCCAAAGGCAATCTGCATGCATATTTCAATACAGTAGTAACAGAACAATGTGAACAGTGGGGTATATCATAACAGTGCACTAATTTTATGTTTAAGTACAGGAGTGTCGAGTTTAAAGCATGCTCGTTAGTAATATAAGTCATGAGTTTCTCAAGCTGAATTAAACCATTAGTTCTGTGGCTCGCTGGGAAGGATGCGTCCACGGACTCACATAGGCAGTTTACCTGTTGCTGGCTTAAGCAGTAAGATATTGCAGCACATATTTAAGCATAATTTCTGGCTAGTCCTATTATATGTGGTACTCTAAGTTTATACTCGTTACGGTTGTAAACATACATTAGCTATAGGCATATGTCACTTATAGGCATATTATACATGTCGGCATATATCTTGCCGGAGGGTGTTCAGGCATTCAGACCCACGGTTACGCGGAGTGTCTCTGTGCTCTGTCTCCACGGCGAGCAGTTATTGTCGGCATCTCTCAGCCTACCCCACTTGCAGGCCATGTTGGGGGTACCTCCGCGTGGTTGCCGCTTTCTATTTTGTGGATCTGTGGTTGAGTGTGTCCCGGTGGGTGTCGCGGGAGGCTGGTGTACTAGCAATGGGGCCGCTCAGATCTTCCAGCCCAGGCAGTTGTAGGGGTCACTTCCCTATGTCCTCGGGTCCCATTACCACTTGCGGTGGTACTGTAGGCCCTCCAGAGCTCCGCTCTCCCGAAGCCCCTCGGGGCGATGTGGACGGTGAGTCAGGTTGTGTTCCTGTGCGACTCCCTGCCCAGAAGGAGGTTTAGTGCTCCGAGCAGTCTTTGGGGTCTGCGGTATGGTGTGCCGGGTCGGGCGGTGTCTTCTACCCCCGGGTGCGTGATCGTTTTGCATCGCCCATTTTATGCTTTAGTGATGGCGGTTCTTGGGGCATCTGTGGAGTGTCAGGCTTTATTGTGGGTTTAGTCGTCCCCAGCGAAGACCTGGATATCCCCCGCCGGTCCAGAGTGGGGTGGGGGGTGGGGGGGAAGGGTAGCAGGGTTGCCTTTGAGTCTCGTTTGTGAGCTTTAACTACGTCGGGGGATCGGCCGCCTCCCCCAGACTTCGGATCCCGCTCTGAATCAGGCTGTATGGCCGGCTTAGGCATTATCGCTGCGTCTCGGTTCCGGACAGGTATCATCTGTCCTGTGTCGTTTTCCGGGTACTTCGAAACGGTAGCGTGGTTAATTTCACGTAAAATTGGTGTGTTTTGCTCTCTGATGTGGGAGCTCTTAGGAAACACAACTGGCCATCTTGACTGTCAGGCCTCGCCCCCAACTGTTACATTTTAACGTAGGACCCCTTATTTGATAGCAGCTTAACTAGTCTTGCATCTATTGAACTTATGAGTTTTTGGACAGTTTCTGCTTGAATTTGTTTGCAAGATGTCAGAATAGCCTCCCAGAGCTGCTGTTTGGATGTAAACTGCCTCCAGCCCTCATAGATCTTTTGCTTGAGGATGCTCCAAAGGTTCTCAATAGGATTGAGGTTAGGGGAGGATGGAGGCCACACCATGACTTTCTCTCCTTTTATCCTCATAGCAGCCATTGATGCAGAGGTATTCTTTGCAGCATGTGATGGTGCATTGTCATGCATGAAGATGATTTTATTACGGAAAGCATAGTTCTTCCTTCTGTACCAGGGAAGAAAGTGGTCAGTTAGAAACTCCACATACTTTGCAGAGGTCATCTTTATACTTTTGGGGACCCTAAAGGGTCCGACCAGCTCTCTTACCATGATTCCGGCCCAAAATATGACCCACCACCGCCTTGCTGACGTCGCAGCCTTGTTGGAACAGGGTGGCCGTCCACCAACCATCCACTACTCCATCCATCTGGACCATCCAGGGTTGCACGGCACTCATCAGTGAACAGGACTGTTTGAAAATTAGTCTTCATATATTTTTCTGCCCAATGCAGCCGTTTCTGCTTATGAGCATTGGTTAGTGGTGGCCGAATAGAAGGTTTATGCACAGTTGCAAGACTCTGGAGGACTCTACACCTGGATGTTCGTGGGACTCCAGAGGCACCGGCAGCTTCAAATATCTGATTGCTGCTATGTAATGGTATTTTAGCAGCTGCTCTCTTGATCCGATGCATGGATCTGTCAGAAAACTTCCTCAATGTGCCTTTATCTGCACAAACCCGTCTGTGCTCTGAATCAGCCACAAATCTCTTAATAGTGCAATGATCACGCTTCAGTTTTCGTGAAATATCCAATGTTTTCATACCTTGTCCAGGGCATTGAACTATTTCACTCTTTTCGGCAGCAGAGAGATCCTTTTTCTTCCCCATATTGCATGAAAATGGTGCTCTGCTTAATAATGTGGAACACCCTCCTTTAGTAGTTTTTCCTTAAATTGGGCTCACCTGGCAATCTAATTATCACAGGTGTCTGAGATTGTTGAAACACAATGCCATCCATGAGTTAAACTGAAAAACAAAATATTTAATCTTTGTGACACTTAACCCCTTAAGGACCGAGGACGGTTCAGGACCGTCATCGGCATTTTTGCGTTGCCGACCGGTGACGGTCCTGAACCGTCCTAACGGTCCAATGTACTTACCCGATCGCCGTCGTTCCCCCGGCGGCGATCGGCGGTGCTCCCGTTGTGGGGAGACTGCCTGCAGCCCAGACAGTCTCCCGATGGCGGATTGGGACCCCTGTGGCCATGTGATCGCCCAACAGGGCGACCACATGGTCACAATAGGTGTCCATGTGTCTGCCTTCAGGGGGACTGTCTGTGCTGACAGGCAGTCTCCCTGCCAGTGTAAAATCCTAAAAAAAATTAAAGTTAAAGTTAATAAATAAAAATAATAATTATATATGTGTATATATATATATATGATCTATAGACGTATATTATATATATATAATATACGTCTATAGATCATATATATAATGTCATACTAAGTGTATTGTTATATTAATATGTACATATATTAATATAAAAATACACTTATAATTAAATTACACACGTATATATATATATATATAATATATAAGATAACTATATATATTGTATATATATATTATTATAAAATACAAATAATAAGTAATTTAAATGAAATAAAAAAATGTAAAAATAAAAATTAAAAAATATATATTTTTCTATATGAAATTTTATTCTAACTTTATTTTGATATTTAGATATATATATTTATATCAAAATACACTTAGAATGAAATTGTATATATATATCTATGTATATATAAATAAATAAAAAGAATACGAAATATACATATGTCCATATACAAAATTACATAAATAATTATATAAATATACACGTAGACTTCAAATATATAAATATGCATATATATTTAAATTCTACATGTGTATTTATGTAATATTTTTACATAATTAAGTAATTTTATTGATTGCAATTTAAGGGACCTGCCTGCCAACCCAGGTCGAAAGTCCAGAGAATTTAATTTGTTAGCACTGTATTTTACCCTGTAACGTTCTACGACACCCTAAAACCTGTACATGGGGGGTACTGTTTTACTCGGGAGACTTCGCTGAACACAAATATTAGTGATTCAAAACAGTAAATCATATCACAGCGATGATATTGTCAGTGAAAGTGACTTTTTTTTTTTAATTTTTCCCACACAAACAGCACTTTTACTGATGATATAATTGTTGTGATACATTTTCCAGTTTTGAAACACTAATATTTGTGTTCAGCAAAGTCTCCTGAGTATAACAGTACCCCCCATGTACAGGTTTTATAGCGTTTTTGAAAGTTACAGGGTCAAATATATGGGTCAATTATTTTTACATTGAAAATGGCCAGGTTGGTTACGTTGCTTTGAGAGCTTATGGTAGCCGAGGAATGAGAATTACCCCCATGATGGCATACCATTTGCAAAAGAAGACAACCCAATGTATTGCAAATGGTGTATGTCCAGTCTTTTTTAGTAGCCACTTAGTCACAAACACTGGCCAAAATTAGCGTTCAATTTAGTTTTTTACTTTTTTCACACACAAACAAATATGAACGCTAACTTTGGCCAGTGTTTGCGACTAAGTGGCTACTAAAAAAGTCTGGATATACCCCATATTGAATACCTTGGGTTGTCTACTTTAAAAAAAAATATGTACATGTTGAGTGGTATTCAGAGATTTATGACAGATAATAGTGTTACAATGTCACTATTGATACATTTTTAAAAATGTATATTTTGAAACCGCAATATCCTACTTGTACTTATAGCCCTATAACATGCAAAAAAAATAGCAAAAAGCATGTAAACACTGGGTATTTTTAAACTCAGGACAACATTTTGAATGTATTTAGCAGTTTTTTTCATTCGCTTTTGTAGATGAGTAAAAGATTTTTCACATAAAAGTCAAAAAAAATGTATTTTTTTCAATTTTTCATCATATTTTTTCATTTTTTTTTTAAATTAAATTACATGAGATTATATAAATAATGGTATGTAAAGAAAGCCCCTTTTGTCCTGAAAAAAACAATATATAATTTGTATGGGAACCGTAAATGAGAGAGCGGAAAACTACAGCTAAACACAAACACCACAAAAGTGTCAAAAAGATGCCTGGTCGCAAATGTACAACATCGCAAAAACAGTCCGGTCCTTAAGGGGTTAAATAGAATTTGCATAATAATTTGGAACAGGGTGTATATGTACTTCTTATTTCAATTGAATGATACAGTGCACAACATATTGTGTAATGAAAGCCAGTGTTGATCTATATGTTTTAGGGGGGGGTATGTATGCAGTTAGATGCGTCTTTTAAATGTTTAAAATTAGTAGGAGTCTGTTTGTAATATATTGCCACTATAAATATATATTTTTAACCTTTTTTATAGCCTTTGTATTTCTATTTCTTGCAGTACGTCCTCTTTGTATCTTTGCCGGTTTATATCTCTATCCTTTATCCAACTATACGGTATAATGAGGAAGCCTTATCAAAGTGTATTAAAACGTTTCTTCTAAAAATACTTTTAAATGTGGTGTCTTTTGCCTAATTTCCTCCATTCTTTGCAGAACTACCTAGTTCAGAAAAGGCCAAATTTAAAGTGTTGGAAAAAATGGTGAACAGAACACATTTCTTGTCGAAAAAGTGACAGAAATATTGATAAACCATCGTGTCTCCCAAAAATGGAGTACATTTAAAACAAACAGGCTAGGGCATAAAAGAATAATAATAATAATAATAATAAAGAAGCGACTGACAAAAACATTGTGCTAAAAAAAACTAAAAACATATTGGTGTGTGTGTGTGTGTATGTGTGTGTATATATATATATATATATATATATATATATATATATATATATGTGTAGAGATGTTCTCATTGGAAAGCTAACCTATTTCTGATAATACTGAGCACATTAGGTATATAGCAAGCATGTGTATAAGTGCACCATTCAACACTGATACATTGTACAAAATTGTGTTTTTATATTTTATTACTATGGGCATTATGATGAGCCCTGCATAGATATGTATATATATATATATATATATATATATGTATGTATGTGTGTATATATAAAAAAAAGAAAAAAAGCCTTGCACTCCAACTCACATCAATACGGACCCGGTGCTTGATTGCACTGAATAGATACAAGCGAAGAAAAATCAGCACTCCCAGGATTTATCCAAAGTGAAATGTTATTTCTTTATTCCAACAGTCAACGTTTCAGTTCCTCTAGGGAACTTTCATCAGGACAGAATACAAAATGCAAATAAAATCAATCGAGTTAAATAAGGGAAGTAATCAACTTTACTCACAGTTCAGGTTTGCAAAGAATCAATCAACCTATCCTCCGAGCTTCTGGGCGGGTGCAGGGCGGTTCAATAGAGCTAAGCGCGCGTTCAGTTTACTTTCTGATTGCCCGCGTCCTCCATCACTATGGAGACGTCGGGCGCATGCGCGATTGCTTAATAGAGTCTTCCTCTGCTTTCTGATCGCCCGCGTCCTCCGTCACCATGGAGACGTCGGGCGCGTGCGTACTTGCAGATGGGAACGTCCTCTGCACCCTACCACTCGCACGGAGGCAGGAGAACGCCCAAAATCATAAATTCTACATTAATAGGCTCCCTCTTTCCGGGGGAACATAAATAAATCCTCCTCAATAGGTAAATAAAAATCTCTGTAAGCCAGGACCACCAATAGCCTTAAAGTGACCATTTGAAACACAGTGACCATATTTAAAGTGAAATATTAATACATTGGATAATTATCAAAAATACTGCAAACTCCATCTAGATGTACATATAGTCAAAAAATCTAGATCCACATATAGTGAGAAAATCTATATATACTATTTATAACTACTGAAAAAAGATCACTGGAGAAGTGATCAGTGTAGTATGTGACACTGCTATATTACTGTGTCTACAAAGATAAGTGTGCAAATATAAAAATAAAAATTGTCAAAAAATGAAAAAGTGGAACAAAAATTGCTATTAATGTCATAATTTAAAGTGATACTGCATCATATTTTGAGATGATATACAGTATTCAAAAATGTGTGTTCTAATACGAACATACTACAAGCTCCTATACAGGAGCATACAATGTTGTGCATTGTGTCAACCCTGTTCAGTGAGTAAAAAAACCCGAAGGATTATTTTGAGTATGGATCAAGTGCTCTCTCCATATGCTCTTCAAACTATTCATAGTGAGCACAATACAACATGATTTCTATTTCCTTCCCCATCATAACTGGAGCTCTCAAGATTACTATAATGAAGTACATTTGATCTCTCAAAAAAATTAAAAATTGGAATCAATCCAAAAATAATGAAATTTAAAATAAAGGAAAGCCCAATTCTTCTACCATATTCTTCTTATATGCTATCCCTAACCAGCCTATATTAAAGCTTCCTATAGCGCATATAGTATCAGAGAAAAGACATATATGAAAGTTTCTCAATTAGACCATTGGGAGCCAAAGTCCCCAACTTCTGGATCCACCAAGTCTCTTTTTGTAGTAATTGTTGCTGTCTGTTACCACCTCTTCGGGAAATTGGGAGATGATCAATCGCTATACATTTAAGTGATGATAGCGGATGGTTTTTCTCTAGGAAATGTCGTGCCACTAGTTTATCTGATTTTGTATCCCTATAGGCCAGCCTAATACTGGACCTATGTCCTCTTATTCTTTCACATAAGGCCGTTTCTGTCTTGCCTACGTAGTTCAATCCGCAGGGACACGATAATTTGTAAATCACATATTCTGTGCGGCAACTGATTCTATGTTGTATTTTGAAAGATTGACCCGTATGGGGATGATTGAAGCTCTTACAGGGTATCAGGTGTCCACAAGTCACGCAGCCTAGACATCTTACACACCCATAGTTTGCCACATTTTTAGTTGTAGAAGTGTAACTCTTGATTGGATCAGTGTGGACCAATAGATCTTTTAAGTTCTTGTTGTTTCTATATGAGAACATCGGTTTGTTATGTAAACCCTTAGGGAGACTCTTGTCTTTCTCCATAATGTGCCAGTTTTTGGTTATCGACTGGCAAATTTTAGTTGTTGCTGAATTGTGAGTCATTGGGAATGGAATCCTGTAGCTCTTCTCATGAGATTTCTTTTCTGTTTCTCCCCTTCGATCTCTTGCTTTAGTCAGTGCCTTATTCAACACTTTATTAGTGTACCCTCTCTGTAGAAACCTGTCATACATTTCCTGTAGCTGTTTCTCACATTGGGATTCCTTGGAGTTGTTTCTCATTACTCTTAAAAATTGCGAGAAAGGTAAGGAGTTTTTCATATGATTAGGATGTGCACTCTCGTAATGGAGTAACGTGTTGCGATCTGTTGGTTTTGTGTAGAGTTGGTATTCTATATTTCCTTGGTCATATAGTATTTCCAAATCCAAGAATTGAATACTGTGACTGCTGATATTTGAAGTTACTTTTATCGGAGTGGGCAACTTATTGAGATCTCCAACAAATTCCGTCGCTTGTTGAGTGCTCCCTTTCCACAAAATTAAGATATCGTCAATATAACGAAAGTATTTAATTATCTTGTCTTGATGTCTGCTGAGAATATACTCCTTTTCAAACTGGTACATATAGGCATTCACATACATGGGGGCCATTCGCATATGGGGGCTTATTACGATACGCTCTGCGGACAAAGGTGGAGGCATAGTCATACAGAATTATGCAGACTATGCACTAGAAATCTATAAACAACTGGAAGATGAGAACACTTACTTAACTTTAACTGGGGACCCTACCAAAAAGATAGCACAAACAATTGATGAAACTTTGACATTTGGACTTACAGCGGGCTTTATCGACTTGCAACTATTTCAATTTCTGCACAAAGATAGTCCTCGAACTCCTATCATTTACACGCTCCCAAAAATTCATAAGAGCCTAGAGAGACCCCCGGGACGGCCAATAGTCTCGGCAGTGGGTGGCCTATTGGAGCCGATTGCAAAATACTTGGATTTTTTGTTTAAATCACCTGTCAATGGAATTCCCACGTGTATTAAGGATACGGCTACTCTAATAGGAGAACTGAAAAAAGTTAAAATCTTAGAAGGAACAGTCACACTAATGACTTTAGACGTATCCAGCCTCTATACGGTCATACCCCATGAAGGGGGAATAGAGGCTATGAGGGAGTTACTAACCGAGACAACACTCTATTCTGGACCACCAATTGAATTTACCCTTGAGCTACTATCTCTGGCATTGAAGAATAACTATTTTAGATTTGAAACGAAGTGGTACCTACAGAGGGCCGGCACATCCATGGGGGCTGCTATGGCCCCCATGTATGCGAATGCCTATATGTACCAGTTTGAAAAGGAGTATATTCTCAGCAGACATCAAGACAAGATAATTAAATACTTTCGTTATATTGACGATATCTTAATTTTGTGGAAAGGGAGCACTCAACAAGCGACGGAATTTGTTGGAGATCTCAATAAGTTGCCCACTCCGATAAAAGTAACTTCAAATATCAGCAGTCACAGTATTCAATTCTTGGATTTGGAAATACTATATGACCAAGGAAATATAGAATACCAACTCTACACAAAACCAACAGATCGCAACACGCTACTCCATTACGAGAGTGCACATCCTAATCATGTGAAAAACTCCTTACCTTTCTCGCAATTTTTAAGAGTAATGAGAAACAACTCCAAGGAATCCCAATGTGAGAAACAGCTACAGGAAATGTATGACAGGTTTCTACAGAGAGGGTACACTAATAAAGTGTTGAATAAGGCACTGACTAAAGCAAGAGATCGAAGGGGAGAAACAGAAAAGAAATCTCATGAGAAGAGCTACAGGATTCCATTCCCAATGACTCACAATTCAGCAACAACTAAAATTTGCCAGTCGATAACCAAAAACTGGCACATTATGGAGAAAGACAAGAGTCTCCCTAAGGGTTTACATAACAAACCGTTGTTCTCATATAGAAACAACAAGAACTTAAAAGATCTATTGGTCCATACTGATCAAATTAAGAGTTACACTTCTACAACTAAAAATGTGGCAAACTATGGGTGTGGAAGATGTCTAGGCTGCGTGACTTGTGGACACCTGATACCCTGTAAGAGCTTCAATCATCCCCATACGGGTCAATCTTTCAAAACACAACATAGAATCAGTTGCCGCACAGAATATGTGATTTACAAATTATCGTGTCCCTGCGGATTGAACTACGTAGGCAAGACAGAAACGGCCTTATGTGAAAGAATAAGAGGACATAGGTCCAGTATTAGGCTGGCCTATAGGGATACAAAATCAGATAAACTAGTGGCACGACATTTCCTAGAGAAAAACCATCCGCTATCATCACTTAAATGTATAGCGATTGATCATCTCCCAATTTCCCGAAGAGGTGGTAACAGACAGCAACAATTACTACAAAAAGAGACTTGGTGGATCCAGAAGTTGGGGACTTTGGCTCCCAATGGTCTAATTGAGAAACTTTCATATATGTCTTTTCTCTGATACTATATGCGCTATAGGAAGCTTTAATATAGGCTGGTTAGGGATAGCATATAAGAAGAATATGGTAGAAGAATTGGGCTTTCCTTTATTTTAAATTTCATTATTTTTGGATTGATTCCAATTTTTAATTTTTTTGAGAGATCAAATGTACTTCATTATAGTAATCTTGAGAGCTCCAGTTATGATGGGGAAGGAAATAGAAATCATGTTGTATTGTGCTCACTATGAATAGTTTGAAGAGCATATGGAGAGAGCACTTGATCCATACTCAAAATAATCCTTCGGGTTTTTTTACTCACTGAACAGGGTTGACACAATGCACAACATTGTATGCTCCTGTATAGGAGCTTGTAGTATGTTCGTATTAGAACACACATTTTTGAATACTGTATATCATCTCAAAATATGATGCAGTATCACTTTAAATTATGACATTAATAGCAATTTTTGTTCCACTTTTTCATTTTTTGACAATTTTTATTTTTATATTTGCACACTTATCTTTGTAGACACAGTAATATAGCAGTGTCACATACTACACTGATCACTTCTCCAGTGATCTTTTTTCAGTAGTTATAAATAGTATATATAGATTTTCTCACTATATGTGGATCTAGATTTTTTGACTATATGTACATCTAGATGGAGTTTGCAGTATTTTTGATAATTATCCAATGTATTAATATTTCACTTTAAATATGGTCACTGTGTTTCAAATGGTCACTTTAAGGCTATTGGTGGTCCTGGCTTACAGAGATTTTTATTTACCTATTGAGGAGGATTTATTTATGTTCCCCCGGAAAGAGGGAGCCTGTTAATGTAGAATTTATGATTTTGGGCGTTCTCCTGCCTCCGTGCGAGTGGTAGGGTGCAGAGGACTTCCCATCTGCAAGTACGCACGCGCCCGACGTCTCCATGGTGACGGAGGACGCGGGCGATCAGAAAGCAGAGGAAGACTCTATTAAGCAATCGCGCATGCGCCCGACGTCTCCATAGTGATGGAGGACGCGGGCAATCAGAAAGTAAACTGAACGCGAGCTTAGCTCTATTGAACCGCCCTGCACCCGCCCAGAAGCTCGGAGGATAGGTTGATTGATTCTTTGCAAACCTGAACTGTGAGTAAAGTTGATTACTTCCCTTATTTAACTCGATTGATTTTATTTGCATTTTGTATTCTGTCCTGATGAAAGTTCCCTAGAGGAACTGAAACGTTGACTGTTGGAATAAAGAAATAACATTTCACTTTGGATAAATCCTGGGAGTGCTGATTTTTCTTCGCTTGTGTGTATATATAGATATATATACATTTTGTCAGTTTGATGTCTGTGGTAGAAAAGAGATTTTGTTATGTTCCAAAGTTCTACAAACCACAGTTTTCACAGTTGGTAGACGCGAACCCGGGACTAGACAACTTTTAGGTAACTAAAAAATCCTACCCTTTGATGGTACCCTGGTTGTGATGTGGGGATACATACCCAGAGGCCTAGGTAGAGCAGGGGTCACTGAAAAGGTAGATCTGCAAATGTTGTAGAACTGTAGCTTTCCATGATGCAACGGCACCATTAAATCTGGCAATGCATAGTTGTAGTTCTACAACAGCTGGGGATTTACCTTTTTGGACATTCCTCTTGTAGAGCCTTATTTGTCGTGATTTCATTCTCCATCACTCCATAACTTACTTGGCAGGCACCGACATTTACTGCATTTTCTTGGAATCCTTTTTCAAAGTCTCTTATAAACTACCAAGCACTTTGTTTGTTTTGTGTTTATAGAAGCCCCAGTGTAACTGTTGATCTGTACGCTGTGTAGCACAATTTGAATAAAATGTGTGCCTTTATAAATAATATATCGTGTGCATGTGTACAGCTTTCAGGTAGTGACATGTCCTCTTTTCCATGGTGAGATCTTTAAATGCGAAATCATCAGTTGTACTACATGTTACTAATGCCGCTTTCTTTCTCTGCTCCCAATAGATGGTGCACACCTTAGCCAGCAATGGTGCAAACTCCATCTGGGAACACTCACTGCTGGACCCTGCACAGATTCAGAGTGGTCGACGCAAAGCCAACCCACAGGACAAACTACAGTGAGTATCACAGCTCTCCTCTAACATTGTTATATGGGGCTATGTATCAAAGCACAATTATCGAGAACATTTTTTAAACAGAGGCGCGATTAGTAGAAACATTCCATTTGCATTGTGAGTGTTTACATTTTACTACAGAATGGAACCTTATAACCCTCTTTGTCATTTGCGTGGATACACTGAACATCTTCTTTTCTCTCTCAGCCCTACAAAATCTGAATTTATCCGTGCCAAGTATCAGATGCTCGCATTTGTACATAAGCTACCATGCCGTGATGACGATGGAGTGACTGCCAAAGATCTTAGTAAGGTAACTTCAAGGTTAAAATAAAGAGTTTTTCATGAGAAGTAAAAAAATATTTTTAAATATCAGCCATTAGTATTTTTTGATTTATATTTTTCCAACCAACATTACTCAAATAAAGGAAACTTTGAAACTTTGCAATGTGACCTGTTAATTTACTGACATGTGACCTGTTAATTTACACTCTACTATAAAGTTCTATTATTAAGTAAATTATGGATACGTGTTGCGCATATACATAATTTGGAGAGGTTTGCAATGTTCTTTCCAGATGCTTGAACAAGTTAAATCCACCCTGAGGCTGATCATAGAATGAGATAAATTAGCAACGTTTAAAATGTATACTTTGAAGCTATCCAGTTTTTACAAAAATATGGTTTTCTACCTAATGGTGAGAAACTGTGAAGAGAAATTCTCCCAGGTTCCAGTAAAACTGTGCTACACACCCCTGAAAATGCTCAGTACTTAGTTGTGGATACTAAACACCATGACAACTACAAATTATCGGGCAATGAGTATTTAGGTCCCCTACTCTTTTTTTTCTGTTAAACATTTTTCACAGGTTTGATTATAAAAACAACTGAGCTCTTTGGCACCCATAGCCAAAACTCACACATATAATCTGAGTTGCATCCAGGAGGTCCATGCTTTGGGTACTGGTGGAGTCCTGATGTAAACCTCTAAAAATTGTCTTGACTGGAAACAAGACGTCCCCAATGACTCCTTTAAAAAAAAAATCTGATGAACACAATGACCCCAGCACATGGATCCACTTCACTGAGGATAATGTATTTAACATACATCATCAACAGAGCTCTGTTAGTGATTGTTGTTCAATAAAGTAATTGAAGCAAATCCGTGTGCTGGAGTCATTGCATGCATTAGATTTTTGGATGGGTGATGTGTGGCCCTCTTACCTCATGTGCACTGGCAGAGATTGTTTGCATAGGTGTGTGATGACACTGAAATGCTTACAGCAATGACTCCTTTCACCATATCCACTACAATAAACTGCAGTGGTTATGGTGCTTACAGTGACTAGTAAAGCATACACAATTAAATGGAGCCAGCTAGATTGATTTCACTTGTCAGTGTGCGCCATTGATTGAACGTGAATATGACCGGCGTTGGGATGAGAGAAATGAGATCTGTGTCTGAATGTGATGCATGCCCATTTAATCTCTAGGAAGATGAATGGAAGACCACTGATTGATTACTGGATCTTGTTCAATCCCTGGTGTCTGAAATTTTAGGTAAATTATTCAAGTCTATAGAAAAACAAAATTGAATGTATTTGTCAGTAACCCCACCTATTCCTAATGTTTCTTCCATCAAACTTTAATTTTCTATAAAACTGTAATAAAAAAAAAAAAGTGCTTGACAGAATAGCACAATCCCTAATATGAAAATATGTGGTGACAAGGTACATTTCGTCCCCATTTTACCCCCTATATCTTTGATTTCATAGCACTACTAATACATTTAGCCTCCCCATTGTTTTGTTGACCAACATTAGTGATACTTTATTTAAAACAAAGATAAGCACTGTGAAGATCTCATTCCTTCTTTACTCAGGATATGTTTATTCAAATTTTGGGTAATTGTTTGTTTGTTTGTTTGTTTTTTGGGCATGCATTCTGTCCAGTGAGCAGTCAGGATGATTAGGCTTTGCTGATTCGATTCACAGGAATAATCGTTTGTTGGTCAATTTAATCTTATATCCCAGTACCGATACCGCGAATAGTATTCTTTGTGAAAGATAAAGTTTCATCCCCTGTATATTTTTGCTTGCAGCACTTTTTTTACATTACTATTCCTGTAAATTGAAATGTGAGTCCCATGAACTAACAAGCAAAAATGCTCAAGGCACACAAAAAAAACATCGAACTGACTCACTTTCCCACATTTGAAAATCACTAGATCTCCCAGGATATTTCTTGTTTGCTGCATTGAGTACAACAAACGAGACAGCCGTTCTTCAGGTACTTTATATTCTCTGCTAATGGTTAATTGAAACCAAAGTGAAAAGTGATAATTAATGCCAGATCGTCATTGCTTGCCGGAATAAAATCACAAATTGGCATATGTTTCTTCTTTCTTCAAATCGTGTTAATGTTCGAAAGTGAGAAAACAAGAAACCGTAGTTAGAAATCAAGAATATGTTCATTAGCAGTTCTAGGATAAATCTTTTCTGTGTTCACTTTGTCGGTCACCTAAACATATTGCACACTGAATTTCAGCCCAAAAGCTTGTCATACTGATACCAGAGAAACTGACGGAAGCCAAGCACAGAGAGATGGACACAGGTTTCTTCAGGAAGGAAGAGATTCTTTATTCGATTCACCGACCGGGGCTCAGAGGGACTTATGTCACCAAAATACAACAAGATCTGAGCCCAGAACTGACTGTGTAAATGCATGATATAGACATATAGCTCCTCCTATAGTTAACTCTACCCCCATATACTCTTTACACAATCAGCTGAACAAAGCCTAACTTCCCTTACTTATTAGACCACATGGCTCACCCAGAACAATGGAGGAGGGGGGAAGTGTTTTCAGTTTCTGCATTCCTGCATTTGCTCAATACGGTGTTGATTGTATCTTAGCTACGTGAAACTAACTAACTGATACACCATTTACACATATGCCACATGGCAATCTTGTCCTAGTAAATTTATTTTTACTGAGATTCCACCACATTCCCCCCTTTGATGCTTCTGATATTTGACAATTCCAGATGCATCACTTAACCATAGTTTGCTTACACCTCAGGTTGCCATGAATCAGAACAGACCTCTTAGCATCCTTACAAATTCCTTCAGCACTCCTCATTCTGAATATATTCTCTCTGGGCTAAGGGTTCATACTTGCAAACAGCCATTACATGCGCAGCTGGTTTCCTTTCTGTCGTGCTCTCTATGACACTCTGTATGGACCTAATTACCAATGGAACCAAACATGGTAGAAAGAGACACACTATAATCAACATGACTCCTCCTACCAATGTCTTGATCCCTCCAAGCTGCTCGTACCTACTTCCAAACCAACTACTAGAATTGTACCCGTTCCAGGCTTAAGTCGGTACATGCGTCAGTTTAGCCATGTGGCTTGTGAGATCAGCCACTGCCTGCCCTTCATCATCTATGTGCAGACAACAGTTGCTGAGATTGAACTTTCCACATACACCTCCTTCTATTTGCACTGGAAGTGAATGGAGGACTTTATCAACAGCCCAACTGGTTTACCTGGTAAGAAGGCTATGTGCTTTACAGAGGAATCCATAATTGCCTAATGGTAGAATGAGGCTTGAATCCCTGTATTAGAATACAATAACACTTCATGGGCATACAGTTTGGCTGTTAACCAGTTCCCTCACATATTACATCCCTCCTATTGGCAATGAAGCGCGCTAAGGTAGCCAGTGCCACTCATTATCTTCCCAGCTACCTACATTCAAGGATGCTAGCTTCTTTTTATGATTCACATCATAAACTTTAACTCTCAAGGTCTCTGCTGTTTCAATTGGCAACAAGAAGAAGGATGGTTTGAGCATACCTAATACACATGCCCCTTCCCAGTCCTGTGGTAACTCCGAATATACTTTCTTACCACAGATCCAGTACAAATTTGCTGGGGCTCTCCAGGTAGATGTGATGGATAGGTCAAACCACACATCCTTTAAATTGGCGTATCTAGCAAACGGGTTAGATGGTTCTGAGACATTTGAAGCCGACCACCAAGTTGTATTCTTCGTATCATCATCATAAGCTTTTTGCCCTAGACAAGTTAATTCTCCTACAGAAGTATTATACATCATTCCTTTCCTCGCTATGCAAACATAACCTATGATGGAGGTCTTTAATCTCCACTCAGATTTACCTCTAACACTCATATGATAATCGGCTTGTGTAGATATTAATTGGTCAACTGCTCCAGAACCGGACATTACCTCCTTTGCTTCCCAAGGCCATTGGTCTCCCATGTTAGTACCTCCACACACATAGCAGTTGGTAACATTAAGACTACCGGCAATACTTTCGGCTAAATCTATGAACAGGTTTTTAGCATTATGGGGGATCTTATTATCTATACTCATCTCTTCATAAAAAGAATGGTATACTTGATGAGTTTGGGAGGTTACCGTATCGGTCTCTATCCCTATAAATAATATTGTCCCAGGATCTAAACCCGTCCCATATATTTGGAACCCAAATAAGTTACCGAACCTATCTATGAATCGTTCAGGATTATTTATGAGTATATGGACTGGGTTACATTCCCTAGACTTACAATATGGCTTTGTAGGCAACTTAGTAACAATCATATCCTTATCTACTGTCGGTCCCCAAGTTGCCCACCCCACACAAGACCAATATGGGCAAAAGTTATATTCCCTATCTGGGCATCTCGGATTTACATACTTGTTTTTACTACTGGGACAAATATATTTATCATTAGACCCATACGTTCTCTCCCACTTAAGATCCCCACATACATTCCACGGCTTTCTACCACTTGATATTGCTTTACATGCATCAAATAGCAGAACACCCGAAGAATGTACGGTTTCTAACTCAGTTTTATTTATTAGGGTCCCCTGAGGATCTCCATTCCTGAGGGTCAACCAAATTGTACGGGGTTGATACTCTGGACTGAAGCACTTAGGTTCTCCTACTCCTAAATGGCACACACTATATTCTATATTTAAGTATCTACATCTTGATACATCTCCGTTACATTCATATTGTGAATGCCAAATTAGGGTCTGGGAAATATGGTTACCTGTTCTTGTAGTCTTAATGCATACCTCACAGCTAGGAGTGTCGGTACCTCTACCTTCCTGAATATAAAAAGACACAAAAATACATATTATCAAAAACACTTCTTTCGACGTCTTCATCCTCAGTCTTCGTCCGTGCGATGGCACCTCAGCTTCCAGGATGTAAGGGCTGCAGGGAATGGAGTTCTGCTCGTCTTCACAGGGGTCCCTTCGAGACTTTCCTGGCTTTTAATAACACATTGGTGAGCGGACAGGCATTATTATGGCCGTCAAAAACACTCACTTGTAGATCTTTGTTGATGTTCCCTTTTAACAATATTATCTTCGCAAAAAAAAAACACTTTTAATCCAACTCGGTCACACGCTTCAACTGGATCTTGCAAGGATTCTCTGGATCTATGGTAGCTTGTCAGGAATCTGCCGCTGTTTTTTTTTTTTTTTTTTACCCTAGAGTGATGAATCCACGGAGTCACTTCTACAACCTTTACAACTGTTGGGGTAGATAAAAGAACAACATAGGGACCTCTCCACTTGGAACCTAATGGAACAGTGTTCCATTTTTTTATCCACACTTGATCCCCTAGATGGCAAGAATGAACAGGTGGATAAATATTCACAGGTAATCTATCTTGTACCCATTTCTGTACCTCCTCCATAGTTTTACCCAACTCTACAACCTGCTGCCGGGTAATTCCTTCTCCCAACTGACTCAAATCCCCCGTTAAGTTACCAAGTATGGAAGGTAGATGCCCATACATAATTTTTCAGCAGTACCCCAGAAACAAAAGAAAGCATCTTTGAGGTCTAGGAAGGTATAGTAGGTTGCCCCACCTGGTATTAAAGCAAGCAGATTATAGGGGATGGGTACCACTGGGTGTATATTGACTACTGCATTATTAACTGCGTTTAGATCTTGTACAGGATGATACTCATCTGATCCCGGCTTCTGAACAGGTAATAATGGAGTGTTCCAAGGGGAGGTACAGAATTTTAGGATGTCATACTTTGCACACTTATCCACATAGGTTTGTATATTTTCCTTAGCCCTCTATAATATATGGTACTAACTAAGGCTAACAGGATATGCTCCAAGCTTTGATTCAATGTGTATTGGTGGAATATTGCGAGCAAGTCCTGGAGGATTATTCTCTGTCCATATTCTTGAAATGTCAAATAAGGATTCATCACTCTTAGGGTCTGTATTTGTTATTATAGAGTAGAAGTGCCATTCTTCTTCCTTTTGCACCGATACTGATATTATGCCTGGTGATCTATTAAACTTCAGAGACATTGATCCGTTGGGTTTAAAAGTTATCTGGGCTTGAAGCTTTAATAATAGATCTCGTCCTAGAAGCTGAACTGGACACTCCAGCATATATAGGAACTGGTGCTTAACCAAATGGCCTCCTAGAATACAAGTATGACTCCTGAGAATTGGTCTAGCAGCGCTTTTCCCAGTAGCTCCTATCATAATTATAGTCTTCCTGAAGGAGGAGCAACTAGGTTAGTTACCACAGAGTACTCAGCACCAGTGTCAATCATGAAAGAGCTCCTCTTTCCCTCTATTGATACATCGACCATAGGCTGCACTCGGCTAAAGGGGGATGGAGCCCAGTCGGTATCAATAGTCTTCCATGACAGTGTCAGCCAGACCGACAAAATCTCTATCTTCTCTATCCCTTAATCTCTGGGTAGGGGAATAGTATCTACTTCCCTGAACACCTCCTCTGTTACTACTGTCATTCCCTCCAAGACTTTCTCTATAGCCACCTCTGTAACCATCTCGTAACCTTCTCTCTTGTCTTATCTATAACTTGCTTTATATTCCCTCTGTGGGCAGTCACTTTTCCAATATCCTTCCTCTCTACAATACGCACAGTGATTCCTACTTCCTCCCTTACTCAGGCTATTCTCAACTCCTCTATTCACCTCCCTTCCCTGTCTCTCTACACTTATGATAGCTACAGCTAGCATATCTGCCTTCATCCTCATTTTACGTTCTTCCTCCTGCTTTGTTTCAATCTCCCTGTTCATATACACCTGAACTGTGATATGGACATTCCTACAAATCCCTTTAACTTTAGCAATTTTCTTTTGATATCACCTTGGGTCTGGCTGACAAATGCTGAGTTGTTCATTCGAGAGTTCTCAGGGGCCTCTGGATTAAAAGGAGTATATAAACTATATGACTCCAGCAATCTCTCATAGAAAGCATTAGGTTACTCGTCTGCTTTCGTAAAGGAATTATGGGTCTTCCAATTAAACAGATCAGTCATGGTGAACGGGACATAAACAAATACAGGGTCTGCCAACTGTAATTGACCATTAATATCAATGTGTGGTGGACCAGGGGTAAGCTGCAGTGGCATTTGTAAATGTCAAAGTTGGAGGGCACCGGTCATTTGTCAGGTTAGGGTGGGACTTAGATAGGGTTGTTTAGTCATAGGTTCCGGTCGGGGAGTGGTGAGGTAGGTGGAAATGGATAAATTAATTTTACTGGTCAGTAACTTGGTTAACAAAATGTTTCGGACAGGGCTAGGAGGAGCCTGACCAGTAACCAAAAATGGTAAAAGTGTATTCCAGCGTCCTATACCATTGACCATTTCATCCAGTTGTATTTCAAAACTAATTTACTGTTACTAAAGGCACACAAGGCTCAGTAATTATAGTGTTATGTCAGTGGTTATGGTGTTTTCAGTGGTTATGGTATTATCAGTGGTTATGGTGTTTTCAGTGGATTCAGTTACTGTTATTAAGAATTCTCCTCACAATTTTGACTGCTAATAATAAAACTGAATACAAAGAACCAGTTGGGGGGGTAGGTAGGCACAGAAAAAGGAGGGGACAGGCATCTGAGAGCCAGAGACAATTAGAGCACAGGGGGACATACCAGCTGCACCAGTTTTTGCTAAAGAATTTAGTTGAGGGATGGTCAGATGGGTCAGATTCCATTGGGGATGGACAGACCAGTTTTGATAACCATCTAGTAACACAAACTGTGTTAACAGTCAAAAACTGGTCATTCTCTACTACATAAGGTAGTCCCCAAAATCACACACATTATATCCCTTTTTAAAGTTATTTAGCATACATTCTAAGGGATCAACAATCTTTAAATCGGCGCTGCCATACTTAGCAACGGAGCGTCTAATTCAAAGAAACACAACAAACACACCTACAACAGTCACATTTGTTTCCCTGGCAACAGCACCATGTGGCACAGTTACTAGGTCAAACTCATACAACAAAACATACAGGGAATTCCCGTACACACACAGCTGTTACACCAGTCACTAAGTAACTAATACTGTGCCCTTTGGCGAAACTATACAGTCACCCACGCTTTAATTCTCTATATATGAATTACCCGTCTATAACACACCCCAGTAACATCGTCTTTTACAAATAGCGGTTACAGTACGGTTAGCATAAGTCAAAGCACAATTTAAGGTCACAATACAATTATTAGTGGTTATGGTGTTAAACATGCATTAGACGACAATGATTAGTACTTATATACAGTGTCAGTAAATATACAGGGTTATGGTACCGTGCACTATGATACAGCAACACACTATTAACACTCTCGCTAGACGGCTGAGCTCGCGCTATCTAACAAGATATACACTTTACTAAACAATCTTTAACACATTTACAATCCCAACTAAACTATTGGCCAGTACCTTGAATGGACTACCTAAAACTATATACACCCGTTTTGGTTAGCCACACTGCCCAAGCACCACATATAGCGAACTAGAGGACCGAATTTACACAGACGCCTCTTAGTCTATTACTCTATCAAAAATCTAGTGGGTTCCAAATTTACACGCCTTCCCACTTAGCCAAGATAGGTTGAGAGCTAGCGAACCGAATTTACACAGACGCCGCTTAGTCTCCCGGTCCCTCCTACCTAGCGAACGTAATATACACCCTAGAACGCTAGTCTAGACAAGACACCGGTGTCGGGCTCGGGCTATTTACACCAGAACCCCGCCTGACTAACCAAATCAAACGGTCTTACTAAAGAGCGTTCGATTGAGCGGTGCGCCTTCGCTCCTTCCCTCCGACAGAGGGGGCAGATTCCATACACAGATTTAAACCCCTTTTGGGCCTACCGCACAATCGGTATACCCCTAGTGGGTCTGCCGTCTAAAACAGCAGTTGTCTTACCTCCTCGTTCCTGAACCTGGGTTCACACTCATCGACGGGGACACCCCAGCACTTACTACGTAGAGGCCGATGATCTCCTGGACAAAAGACCAGTGGCGCCGAGACGAAGGGAGGTCCACGCAGAAGTTCAGGGGTGCAGCCGTAGAGAACGTGGGCAAAGATAGACCGTCTCACGCCTCTGCTTCTCAGCTACCGTTGAACGATGAGCTTCCCGGCCCAATGCACCAAATGATACCGGAGAAACTGACGGAAGCCAAGCACAGAGAGATGGACACAGGTTTCTTCAGGAAGGAAGAGATTCTTTATTCGATTCACCGACCGGGGCTCAGAGGGACTTATGTCACCAAAATACAACAAGATCTGAGCCCAGAACTGACTGTGTAAATGCATGATATAGACATATAGCTCCTCCTATAGTTAACTCTACCCCCATATACTCTTTACACAATCAGCTGAACAAAGCCTAACTTCCCTTACTTATTAGACCACATGGCTCACCCAGAACAATGGAGGAGGGGGGAAGTGTTTTCAGTTTCTGCATTCCTGCATTTGCTCAATACGGTGTTGATTGTATCTTAGCTACGTGAAACTAACTAACTGATACACCATTTACACATATGCCACATGGCAATCTTGTCCTAGTAAATTTATTTTTACTGAGATTCCACCACAATACCAAACACTAAGAACCCCTAAACATACTGTGCAGCAGGATGCACTGCTGTCATTGCAGCCCAGGGTGCAGTAGTAGCGTACCTGCACTGTCAGTATGCCTCTGTATTACTGTCAGTATGCCTCTGTATTACTGTTATTAAGTACATCCTCTTAATGTTAGCAATTTTAGAATAAATCCATAAAACACCTATAAGTACAATGGTGCTCTTGTTAAGGTAAAATTAAACTATGCATATGGAACTAGCACACAGTCCTGTGTTTTATGTGATGATCTCTTTTTTATTTTTTATTTTTTATGTATTTCTAATGTATGGTCTTTTGTAGTTGATTATGTTTGAAAATTATTTGTGTTGTATAGTCATGTTGTGGATTGGAACATGTTGTAGTCACTAGCTATTGCCTTTTTTTATATTTATCTAAAGGCTGATTATTTATATGTATTTTGGCTTCTAAATATTTCTGACTACTCCAATTCATAGTACATTAGGGATGAAGACATGCACAGTTAACCGCATGACGGCCTACAGGTTGTAGCTGATTTTCAGATACAGAGCTCCTCACTCCTATTCCCTCTACCTCTAAGCCAGCCATAGGACACTGTTCCCAGAAGCCAGAGGGAAGCAATACGGTTGAACAGAGGGATATTGGGGCCTTAATTCAACGGTAACCTCAGGTCAAAATGGACGTTGCAGAAGGTTTGCATACTCCAGCTGCTCCGCCAGCACTGACCCAGGCTCAGGTCACACCACACTCAGACCAAAACTCACTCAGGGAGCCTCAGGAGAGCCAGGCCCAACTACCGTACAGAAAACCGTTAATGGAACATCGCAAACATACAAAATACATAAATACGCAAAAATACAGCTTTACATTTACCAAGGTTACTTAAAATCACTTATACTAGCAAATAAATATTATGATTCATTTCCACCATATAGCCATATTGTGTTGAGTCCACCACTATGTCGCAGTATCCCAATATCGGTGGGTCCTACACTAATTTTAACATGGGAGATTTACATGCTAACTTGCAATACTTACTTGCAGTATAAACTGCTACAAGAGACTCCTCAATTTAAGCTTTCCTGTGATCACCTCCATAGGGGCATCCATAGTAGGGAGGGGGGGGGGGGGGGGAGTGCTCAGCCCAATAGGAATCTGGTCTGGATTCCAAATCTACAGAAAAAAAGTGGGAATTGGGGCACACCCAGAAAATGCATTTCAAGCAATTGGACTGCTGTAAAGACCAAAACATATACAAAATACAGTTAAAGGAACAGCGCAAACACAAACAAAAATACAGCCTTACATTTAATAATCCCCTAGCTTGGCAAATAAATATGAGGATTCAGTTCCACCACATGGCCATATTGTGTTAAGCCCCCGACATACATTTCCAAGCAGTGATGCTACCTTAAAGACCAACTACCAAACAAGACTTGCAAAACCTGCTACAGGACATTCAGCGACTTCTAGCTGCTGACCTGGCTGCACTCAAGACAGATATGCAGACTGTTACAGAAAGGGTGCAAGCAAATGAAGCAAAGATCAGGGAGGCACAAAGCGATAAATCCACTATGCAAGTCAATCTGACTCAGATACTGGCCACTCAGTTGTCCATGCAGGAGGATCCTCATTTTTGCAACTAGGGATCGACCGATTACTGGTCTGTCTGATATTATCGCCCGATATTCTGAATTTTCAGCAATATCGGCATCTGCCTTTAAAGATACCGATAATGCAGACCAGGGCCGCCATTAGGGCATGAAAACCGAGACGGTTGTCATAGGCCTGGTGTTCCTGGAGGGACCGCAGCACATTCTTACTTTCCTTCCCTTCAGCTCTCCTGTCTAAATATTGTGAGTCCTGCAGCGGTCAGAGCGGTGCCACTGGTTACCGTGGCAACGCTCCACACTGCACGCAGGCTGCAGGACTTAGACAGGGGAGCTGCTGAGAAGGGAAGTAAGAGTGTTGCAGAGCCCCCTCTGTACAGTCCAGACCACCAGGGAATGCCATATCCCCTGTCCCCGGCCAGGTAAAAAGCAGGGAGGGGGGACTAAAACTAAATGTAAAAAAACTAAATATTTGTTAAAAAAAAAAAAAAGAATACCCCCCCCCCCCATTTTACACACATTTACACACACACTCTGCATTCATTATATAAACACACTACACAAACACACTGCATTCACTCTATATACACACACTGCATTCACTATACACACACTGCATTCATTATACACATACTACCCAAACACACTGCATTCACTTTACACACACTACATAAACACACACTGCATTCACTAATCAAATACTCTCACTGCATCCACTGCGCACACATATATTCTTGAAAACATAAAAAAAATCTGACTGGCATGTATAATTTGTGCATTTACCTTAATAAAAAAAGATTTGCACCTAAAAAAACAAACAAACCCATAAACATGTTCAGTTAACATAATTTGTGTAGAAATAGTTTATTTTTTCAAAACGGTAAATCTACAGAATATCGGTATCGGTAAGTTATGGGCTATCGGCCTGAAAGTTCAGATTATTGGTATTGGCTCTAAAAATAAAATCAATATTGGTCAATCCCTAGTCACAACCATGTAAAAATCCACGGCATACCCTCTACCATCGCTACAGAGAAAATGCAACACTATGTCTGAAGACTCCTGGCCTCCATATTAGCCCAGCTGTAGCCAGAAAGATAGTCATTGCAGGGGTATATGACTTCCTACCTTAAATAAATCCTCTACCCCCTTTATTGGAAACGTAGTCATTCACTGTTCCTTACTGCAAGACAAAGCCCATATAATGACAGCGTTATGGGGAAGGACACCCCTGCTGTTTGAAGAATCTCACCATCTGTTTGGAGAATCACAAATCTTCTATCCGGACTTAACAAGAGCCACACTTCAATGGCGCAAATCCCTAAACCAACTCACGAGCCGACTGTTCTCCGCAGGTGTAGCCTACAGGTGGGTAACACCTAGATCTCTAATAATCTCCCACAATGGATCGGGCCATAAACTCTCCTCTGGAGCTGAAGCATCCACCCTTCTCTCAACACTAGGTCTAACAAACCTGGACTCTACCATGGCCCCCAGCAGAACACATACCAGTCCTGGGACCTTGCAAGTGTGGCACTTTTCGTTCCAAGAGCTGCTACAGAAGCTCCATCTGCTTCATGACTGCAACGTGTGAAGAGGACAACCACTCCTGTCCCACTGAGACCATCACAGATATGTCCTTATTTTCGTAAAATTGCTGTTGCTGCTTTCAATGATTACACGTGGAACCTATTTTGAGCAACCCTTTTTAGGGCTGCCCTCACCCGGGTCATATCACCGTGCTCTAGATCTATTCCAGTTTAGCCAATATTGCACTTTCAAATTGATCAATACTCTCGGCTGTCCCCTTGCTTGGGGGTACTCTTTCCTCACAAGTAGCCTTGTATTCTCTTGATTCTACTTCAGCTTTGATTGAAGGTATCTCCCTAGCAAACCCTACTCCTTAGCCTCCAACTGCGCTACTAACTCTGAACACGTTCATAAGCAAGGTAAGTTAGTCAAGCGTATTAGTGTTTGATGAACCTAGTATATCTTGACTACAATGGTTCAAACAGGTTATGTGTATTCTTTGTTTGCTTTTGATCTGTATATACTATGGACCCTCAGCCTAGGATTTGAATACTACGAATACAACTTATTTTATTGCTACATATATATTCTGTATATCTCCTATGTATCTACTCATGATAACCAAAAAAAGAAAAGTGCAATTTTTTCATGATGTTTCATTATGTTGTAAACTCTTTTATGCAATTGAATTGTTTCTAACGACATGTCTATCAATGCACAATTAAAATAAGTGTTAGCTTGTAGAACATATCTGTGATTTTTTTTCTGACAGCAAACTCTGTAACATATGACATTTCGTAATGATCATTCTGGTTCCTGCGGCTGCCTTTGTAACGGCACCTAAGCTCCACTGAGCGATTGTTCTAACAGATGTTGGAAATCGTTTAGAAAAAAAGAAGTCACATTCGTTAGTTTACATTTTTTTATGGGTTCCTAAGTGATGGATAATAATTGGAAACTGTTTTTGTTTTGTTTTGTTTATTTAATATTTAAGTGAATAGATATATTTATGTAAAAAGCTGACATGTTCACTCCTGTTAAACCATGTATCCTAGAGTTATCTAACCAGTTTTACAAGAGATATAAGAACGACTTAGAATTTCTTTAATTCTCATCTAACATACAATGGCTAAGCAGTGTGCTTGGATAGCTGATGTTCTCAGCAGTGGTGGTACCGACATACAAATGATTTTACACTTGGAAAAATATGTGTAATTGTTCCTTCATCTAATTGTCCTTTTTGTGTGTTTTTTTTTTCTTTTGCAGCAACTTCACTCTAGCGTGCGTACTGGAAACCTGGAGACTTGCTTGCGTCTGCTCTCCCTCGGTGCTCAGGCCAATTTTTTCCACCCGGTAATCACTCCCCTGATTGCTCTGCATTCTTATGCACTGAATAAGCGTTTAATAGATACTTCCTGTGAATGCTGACTAATAAATGGGATGTGCAAAGCAGCAGTTAGGAGACACATAGCAGAGGTTGCTAATTTTATTGTTAAATGATTGTTAAAACGTATAGCACGGTTGTAGGGGGAGAGGGGTTGTCTCTGTAGTGGTCTTGTTTTCTGTATTTTCTTGCTCTTTGTTTTAGTTTTTATTCAAACAATTAGGGCTCATTTACAATCTTGTCGCTACCTTTTAGTGACGTGGGCTCTCATTAATGTGTCTATCACTACTTTTAGAGAGTTTACCGACTGCAAAATTAGTTACATGGGGTTGGCTACTGCCGCCAGGGCCGCCACCAGAAATTTTAGGGCCCCTGACAAAGCACAAGGTCTGGCCCCCTTGGGTATTCAACCCTATCGCTGCTTTTATGCTCTGTGTCACCCAAACTACTATAGCTTAAAGGGACACAATAGTCACTCAGACCACTTCATCTCATTGAAGTGGTCTGGGTGCAGTGTCCCTGTCCCACTTGCAATGTAAATGTTGCCATTTTAGAGAAACTGCAATAATTACTTTGCAGGACTAAGAATGCCTCCAGTGGTTGTCAATCAGACAGCCACTAGATGCACTTCCGGGATTCTAGCAGACTCTGAGTCCCCTAATTGACGCTGAACATCCTCACGCTTTGTAAATAGAGGGCACTATAGTGTTACATATTACATATTACAGATATGTATTCCTAACACTATAGTATCCCTTTAATGAAGCCGTTTTTGTGTATAGGTCATGTTTCTGAAGTCTCAGTGCTCAGTTCACTGCCATTTAGGAGTTAAATCACTTTTGTTAGTGTTTTTGTAGTCCTAGCCACACCTCCTCTTTCTGTGACTGACGCCGCTTGCATGAAAAAAAAAACCTGATTTCATTTTCAATAAGATGTAACTTAAACTAATGTTTTTTTAATGTCCTGCTCTGTAAATTGAACTTTAATTCCATACAGAAGGCTCCTATATGGTCTAGCAAGCTATTAACAGAGAAGGAGATAAGAAATTCTAAATTAAACAAAATTTGCGACATAGGAAGTGTTTAGGAACGCTGTGCAAGTCACATGTAGGGAGTTGTGACTAGGGCTGCATTACTACAGTGATTTAATTCCTAGATGGCAGGGAATTGAGCAGTGAGACTGCAGGGGCATGATTTATACACCAAAACTGTTTCATCAAGCTAAAGTTGTTTTGGTGATTATAGTGTCCCTTTGGTCTGGTGGAAAGAAGGTTAACAACAGTTAAATCCCCATACACCCTATATAAACATAGAAATTAACCTTGTCGCTACTAGATGGTTGCCACTTGCCTTTTGCTACATGCCACACAGGGTGAAGAGCCCTTCCTCAGGTGTGCTTTTCTGTGGTTTTTGGGAGTCGTTTGTTATCCGTAGAAGCTGCTGTTAGAAGCGATTGACTACGAAAATATATTTAAATGCAAGGTTGTATATCTCTATGGTGATTTGTAGATGCAACAAGCCATGGTTGTTAATAATAATCGTTTTCAATACTATTTAACGGCTAAATTGTAAATGAGCCATGATGTGGACCCCTAGAGGGGTGTTAGTCACAAGTCAGATGAAGCAATCACACCTGCTGAAAGTCCCATTTTAAAAAAGCCACAACCCCTTGTGGATTAAACATTTTTTTTTTAAATTCTTTATTTTTGTAGTGCCTAAAGTTATTGCCACGACAGCAGATACAAGCCGATGGTATAACAAACAATATATAGTTCCATGTCATTCATTGACAGCACAATTTATTTTTAAAAACGGGAGCAGGCTAGGTGTAGATGTCTATAACATTAGTTTCAATCAAGCTGGTGGCTACGAACGGTAGGATAGACATTTTGAGTAACATCAAGAATGTATAAAGGTTAACATATGGTATACAGGCTGAGGTAATTCGCTGTATTGTAGGTGTGGATTGAACATTTTACCCCACATTGAAGAAGGGTTGAGAGGGAGGAGAGAGTTTGCTCAAAGAAAATTCTCCTTTTATATTGCATCCAATTTAACCACTCGCCACCCAGCAAAACTAAAAACAATAAAGTAAGAATGCAACCGGGTGCCCTAATACGTTCAATATACTGATTTCACCTTTAAAAAGGTAAAGTAGCTGAATGCAGGACGCCCTGTTTAAAATCATTGCTAATTTATTTAGAAGAAAAATCCCCAAGTCATTAGAACATATAACCAGGGACATAAATATTCTGTGTTTGAGAGTGAGCCTGGAGATTGAGTATGAGGTTTTAATCCTGTCTGGCCGTGTTATGACAGTGTATTGCCCGAGGCTGTGTAAATAGTACATATGTTTGTAACAACTATGATTTTTTTCTTTTTATTAATAGGAGAAAGGCACTACACCCCTGCACGTAGCAGCAAAAGCGGGACAAGTTCTCCAGGCTGAACTGCTAGTAGTATACGGAGCTGATCCAGGTGCGCCAGACGTTAATGGGAGGACGCCAATTGACTATGGCAGGTAAGGGCGTTTAGTATACAGCATATGTTTACAAAAATGTCCACATAATTAAAAAAAAAAAAAATATCTTGACCCTGGGTGAAAATCAAGTTTACCTGATCCCTGCATGGAGAGCTGCCCGCCTGCTGGTCTAAATCACACCTTTAAAAAAAAAAAAAAAAAGATTTTTTAAGCAAAATAAATCCAAATTTAACACAAGTGTATTAAAAACATGCCCAAACAGGAGTAGTATGCCTTATTAAATGTCACAATACACAGTCTGATGGAGTAATAATTTTGATTGCTAAGTAGTGGTATAACATAATTCACTTGCACTGGCAATATACAAAGAGAATTTAGGAGTAAAAAGAAATGCATTCTTACTCTTTAAGACCATATTCTTATAACTTTTAAATAAAACCATGTTTGAAGACCATACTTTACTCACGTGAGGAACAACCAGTTGTTATCCCATTGCTTTCTGAAGCAGTGTGGATAAATGTGGCAAGCACTTAAATATAAACAATAAAAGTGAATCTATATATCCAAAATCAATGTGATGTGGATGAAATTGTGCATATAAAACCAGCAGCACTTCTCCCAAAGTGAAACACAAATTCGACAAAAATACCCAAAATAGAGGTGCGCTTGGAAATTATAATTAAACAATCTTTTCACAATAAACCTTGTAAGTAATAATAAAAACACGTAATCGTTCAGACCATCTGACTTTTACATTGATAAATTGGTGAATTAAAATATGGCTAGTAATCACACTCACATGCTCCACAGGCTGATTTGCCCTGGCTATGGGTAGTAATAGCTCCAATTGCGAGGGATGTATCCCACAGCTCCCAGGGTCTTCTGTCACACCATGTCTTTGCCTTTAATAATACAGGTAGACACAAGGGATAACAGGATTTGTCTCATAGAATCCACATGTTGCCAGTTTACTCTAGCACTATGTCACTTCTGGTTTAGCATTGCCACGTTTGTGTGATGTTGCATCACATATGGTGCCTGGTGGGATAAATACAGTTACAGTTTGTTTTCAAGACGATGCCAAATAACTGCATTGAAAACAATTGCTATAAAGAAGTCTGGCTCACAGAATGCTAGATTGGTAATAGCACAGTTGCTTAATGGTTTTACCTTTACTATACCACTGGAATTATGTCAGTCTTAATGTTCCCCGAGATCCATTGACAAAAATAACTATTTTAAATTATAAACTTTAATTAATGAGAACATTACATTGGCATCAAAGCCACTTTTAAAACTGTTTTCTCTTTTCTTTTTAAAGGGATTATATAGTAAAAGGGATACAAATATGTATTCCTTACTCTGTTCCTCCCTCTGTCCTCCCCAATCCTTTCTGTACGTACCCGATTCAAGCCCCCATCTCCTTCGCTGGTAGCACAAGCACATTAGGCCCTTCCTATAGGAAAGCAATGCTTCAATGCTTTCCTATAGGGATTTAACTTGCAGAACGTGAGGATGTCCAACGTCAGTTAAGGGACCAAATGTCGCCTAGCCAGCATGAAGTGCCTCTAGTGGCTGTCTGATTGGCTCTAGAGGCAGTGTTAGTACTGCAATGTAATTATTGCAGTTTCTCTGGAACTGTAATGATTTACAGTGCAGGACTAAGGGGGACTGGGACATTGCACCCATACCATTTCAATGAGCTGAAGTGGTCTGGGTGCCTACAGTGTTCCTTTAACCCCTTAAGGACACATGACATGTGTGACATGTCATGATTCCCTTTTATTCCAGAAGTTTGGTCCTTAAGGGGTTAAGCATACCCTACACCACCTCTGTTAGTTTGTCAGCCAAATTCACAGTTTTTACCACATTAACACAAAGCATACCATGCATGTGTTTGTAGTAAAGTTTCATCCTCTGATATTTAAGTAAATGATGCATACTTATTATTATTATTATTATTTTATTATTTATATAGCGCCAACAAATTCCGTAGCGCTGTACAATGGTGGACTAACAGACACATAATTGAGATCAGACCACTGGACGTACAGGAACAGAGGGGGTTGAGGGCCCTGCTCAATGAGCTTACATGCTAGAGGGAGTGGGGTATAGTGACACAAACGGGTTAAAGTAGGGGAATTAAATAGTTTGTTAGAGAAGGGTTTATTGAGTGCTTGGTAGGTCATTTTTGACAGTTGCAGGAAAGGAGTCATGGGGTGGGGGATGAGAAGCCTGCTGACAGTTTAATTGATACGCTTTAAGGAAGAAGTGAGTTTTCAAAGATTTTTTGAAGGAGTGGAGGCTGGGTGAAAGTCTGATTGAGGAGGGAAGGGAGTTCCACAGAATAGGTGCAGCCCTAGAGAAGTCTTGAAGGCGAGCGTCAGAGGTGGGGATCCGGGCAGAGGATAGGCGTAGGTCTTGGGATGAGCGCAGGGGTCTCGACGGGACATACTTGTGTATGAGGGAGGATAGGTATGTTGGAGCAGCATTATGTAGGGATTTGTAAGCAAGTGACAGAATTTTGAATTGGGCCCTATATCTAACTGGAAGCCAATGCAGGGACTGACAGAGCGTGGAAAATACTTGAAAATTGTCATCATGCATTATTGTTCTTTCAAATGAAGTCTAACATAAATTATAGCATGTTGTGTATTAATGTCCAATGCATAGATGTGTTGATACACCTTTTTACACATGGTTCCATAGGAGTCATGTTTAACCCTCTTTGGTAAGAAGCACAGCTGTCACAGGTAATCACATGACAGTGAGTGTTTACATCATGCACAAGGCCAAAAATGCCTCCTGCGGGTATTTCAGACCTTGCATCTTTATAGCAGACCAAAGAGGGCTAAAGATGGTGCCCCCATGCAGTAATGGTAAATGAGAAGATGAAGTATAATACATTAATTCAAAACTACAATATCAAATTTATTATTGTTATTATTATTAATACAAAAATATGACTGTTTACCGTTGGCATACATACACAATCACATTTAAATGTCTTCTCTGCAACTTGTTGCCCAGCTTAGTCAAATCTGTTAATCCATTCAGTTCATACTCCTGCATGTAGTTCTCATTAAAGGATTAGGTTTTTTTAACGCAAAATTAGCCTAGCTGCAAAAGACTCAAAGTTTTGATGGAATTTAAATTGGTCCTTTATCACTGCACATGTTACGGGTCTCTTCCTGCCCAGCAGGGCAAATAACTGCTGCAGTGATTTTTAAAGCACAGCTCAGACAGACACAGCTGTGTGCATGTTCAGCTTGCGAAAATATGAATCGTGCTGTAAATACACTCCGAGCAGCTACAGTAGCGTTGTTATCTGTGTATTCAGCATTTATAGTCATTATATTTGGTGAATGTAACTGTTGCTGGGAGCTTAATTACATATTGCATAAATCCCTGCTGGATAGTTGACCAATAAAAAAAATCCCACCCAAAAAATGAAAAAAGACCATATTGAGTGTCTCTTAGTTGTTGGACCCTTTTCTGGGTCCGGTTGCAAAATTCCATCCTGTGCAAGTGCAGTAGTATTAAGAAATGTAAAACTTCTAATTTCTTTCTTTTATCATTAAATTTAAAGTTTGCATATTTTTTGTAATTACTCATTTATGTAATGCATTAACAATTGTGTTAACTCCTTGCATATTGTGTCCCTTTAAACCTTAATGGTATGGAGAGGGTCCTAGACATAACATTTTCAGTAAAAAAAAAATAAAAAAGGAAAAATAAATGTAAAAAATATTTATAGCAAATTATTTTTAAAACAAGAGGAGCTACAAACCCCTCCACCTTCCCCATGGAACTATAGGACTATGAAGTTTCCCTTCACTGCTATTAATATTAATCTGTTTGCAGTCCTGACAATCGCATCACTAAAGATCCTGTCCAAGAATGGAGTGCTTTATTCATTAAGTGACATTGGTTCTGTGTCGGCATGCCATTGATAAATAAAGAGAACATTCCGTGCAGGCATACACTCGTAAGCTCTTTTCCAAGGTTAATATTTATGTTCCGCCAAAGGTAAAGGACACAGAAATCTTCTCCTTTAAGAATAGAAGGAAATTTCGTACTACAGTAGGATTTGCGTTGCGACAAAAATATAAAATGTTAACATCCCAGTGATTGTAACATATTCATCAATATGCCTTACAATAAAACTTTGACGTAGATGACTGTTACCTACTTCGATATTTGACCAAATACTTTTTTGTATGATAGGCAAGCAGGTCACCACGACCTGGCAGACAGACTAGTGGAGTGTCAGTATGAGCTGACGGACAGGTTGGCGTTTTACCTCTGTGGGCGCAAGCCAGGTGAGTTATCCACAGTGCCTTTATAGCATGCCTTGATGACACAAGCTCCGGTGTAATTATGTTCTAAATTTTGGTGGGATTAGGTGCATTATGTCGTTCCAGCATTACAGCCATCAAGGGAATGGCAAAAGAACTCTTCCCTCGTTGTAAGCCAGCATGTACCAGAAATCTCAGTTTCATCCAGTATGGGCAAGAATTTAATTTGCTTGTTGACACTTATAAATGGAAGATTATGTCATGTGCCCTTCTGCAGATTGTCTTCACAAAACCACAGTGGAACTAAATCCCCACTGCTAACAGGAAGATATCTTTGTACTCATACTAAATGTGATATTTTCCTGGCTTTTTGTAGATAAAATGTTAGTGCTGGGAAACAAATTGCTCTCTTGAGCAGAAGTACTGAGCATATGTGTTGTCTTTGGAAATCCACAGACGATAAGTCTAGGAGAAAATGTTGTGGCAGTTTTTACAGCGTTTTGCTTTTTTTTACGAGTTACAAATTCTATAATAGCTGTAGATTTCAGCACAATGCAGGCACTCTTTGCTTTAC
Organism: Pelobates fuscus; assembly: GCF_036172605.1. NCBI lineage: Eukaryota > Metazoa > Chordata > Amphibia > Anura > Pelobatidae > Pelobates > Pelobates fuscus. The sequence goes on along the minus strand of NC_086317.1, from coordinate 88,918,407 downwards.
TTGTTTCAGTAATATTGGCACACACAGCAGTTCCAGTGAGGGCAATAGGGGGTACGCAATGAGAAAAATGTCACACACAGTTATGATCAGACTTTTATTAATGATTATGTATCTTTGAGTTTTAATTAGTATGCCTCTCAGCAGAATGTAGTTGTTCTGGGATCTATATCATGTCCCAGCAGTCCTAGCACTATGAACACTGCCTTTTCTTAGAAAAGGCTGTGTTTACATTACTGCCCAGTATCACCTATAGTGGCAGTCACTCAGACGGTCACTGGAGGTGCTTTCTATCTCAGTACTGCACAGTGTGCAGCAGTGGCGTTCAGAGTCTCCATTCTCTGCATGGAGACGCTGAGCCCTCCCCAAAGAGATGCATTGATTTAATGTATCTCTATGAGGTGTTGCTGAATAGTGATTTGGTGTGCATGCACAATAGCTTCCCAATGCTTTCTTATAGTAAAGCATTGGATTGGTTGAGATCATCAAGACTGATTATCTCAGCCATAGAGGTAGAGCCAGCCGCGGTGTAACCAGTGCAGCAGTGGAAGAAAGGTTAGTAAATTACCTTTCATCTCCACAGTAACCTAATGATGTATTCCAGTACTATAGTGTCAGGAATACATGTGACAGCTGTAACCAATAGATTTGTTTTGGGCTGAACTGCAGTTCACACAAATTTGAGTCGATTAGGGGATCTGGCAAACTCCAAGCCGATATGTACCCAAATCATTGACCCTACCGAGCCACGCAGTGTTGAAAATGTTTGGATTGGAATCAAACTATTCTGTCCATGGGTCCCCAAAAAATGATTGAGGGGAGACCGTCACTAAATGTTGGTTTTATAATCACACCAATAGAGGGTAAGCAATAAGAATATAAAGATAGCAAAGAAAAAATACACCTGTACAAGATGGGAAGAAAGTTTGTCTCAGCCGTGCCATTTTTCCCCCTGATAATAGAATTTTTTTTAAACCTGAACATCGGCCAAATGTCTGTTCGGCTTTTCGTGCATATATTTTGCAGTACAATGATTGGAATATTTTCCTGCCACTTTGTTCACAGATCAAATGAAAAAAAAGGGAAAGAGAGGAAAAACAGGAGCAGGAAAAAAAAATCTTGTCTTTCCCCCCCCCCCCCTTTTTTTTTTACTTGATCTGTGAACAAAGTGGCAGGAAAATATTCCAACTGAAAAATATGTATATGAAGTTTCAAACCAACATTTGGCCGATATGCGAGTGTATAAATGTTTCTTTTATCTGCAAATAAAAAAACAAATGGTACAGCTCACATAGAACTAGCAATGTTGGGTTAAATTCTATACTCCTTTCATTTGTGTTTGCATTTCTTTATTTTGTATCTACATGATTAGAAAATGTTTTTTTTCCCTTCGTATAGTGGCAGTACTTACAAGTGGGATGTTCCTTAGGATTCTGGACAAGAAGCTCCCCCTTCTTTAGAATTTAAATGCTGTGCTCCGCCTGCTGCCTCCATATAAGCTGTAACTCAGAGACACTCACCAGTTCTTCTTGTCCCGGCAACGGGACGGACAGGTTCCCCCACAGTGCAGGTGGAGATTTGGTGCATTCAGCACAGGTTGCTGACCGGGAGGTGAGTGCCCGATAGTTTCCCGGGCGGGAACTGAGCGGCAACAGTACTTCCGGGTTCGCGTTACGGAACGTGACCGGGTACTGTCTTTTGTGGTTTTTTCTGACTGAGTTCCCAGGCGGTTCTCCTTCATTGCTCATTACGCATGCGCACAGCGGTGGAACGCACGCCCGGGAGGCTTTGCGTTCCACCAAACACAGAATCACGCTACTGAGCATGCGCGAAACGGTGTTTGGCGCCAAATTTAAAATTTGGATACATGGCTGTGCAGGACCTTCCTGACCCCAAGGGTGGGTGTACAGTTCTGGTTCTCCGTGTCACCTGCCCTCCTACACGGATCTTAGGTGATTTAAGGTGAGGTTTAATTATTGAACTCTCCTTTTTTTTTTCACCTTTTGTTTTTATGCATGCTTCTAGAATAAGTCCTATGTCTCCAGATAAGACAGATATAGACAAGATGTCAACTTCTGTTCCAAACACCACAAGTAAATCTAAGCACTTATGTTGTCTGGAATGTGCGTTACCTCTACCTGACGGATGTCGCAAAAATACATGCAATCAGTGCGCAACGGATCGGCTAGTAAAAGCCGAGCAGACTGATATGGCATCCTTCCTGGGCTGGTTTCAGGAAAATTTGTCCCAGACATTTGAAGCTATTCGGGAGAAACTGCCCACACAGCGTAGGAGGAATAGATCTCCTTCTGTGTCTGACGTCTCTTCGCCTTCGGATATTTCCAGCCTGGCTTCAAGTGTGGAGGAGGGGTTTCCACCAGAAGAGCTGAAGAAATGTATTAAAGAAGTGACGACGGCGGTACACGAAACTGAACCTACCAAGGGTAAGGTTAAAGGTTTCCCAATGTCTCCTTAAATCTTGGATCTCCATCATAGAGAATGAAAGAATCTTGAAAGACGTACGTTCAAGTCAAGCTACAGTCTGGAGAAAAATGGGAAGATCTTCCTAAGTGGATGTTCAGATTGACCAGCTATCAAAGAAAACCACTATACCCATTGGCGAAGTCTCAGGGCTTAAAGACCCAATGGACGAACGGACCGAAACTTCGTGTAGTAGAATATTCCAGGCCGCAGGATATCAGTGCAGAGCTGAATTTGCAGGTTCAGCGGTCCTCAGAGCTCAGAGCGTTTGGCTACTAGCCCTGGAAGATTCCATTATGGGAAATCTGATACAGATCCTTCCCATCTCTTGTTCCTACTGAAAGATGAGTTTTCTTTGTTTATCAGCGAGGATTATGGGTTTGTCGTCAGTAGCCAGAAGAGCTCTTTGGCTACGAACATGGACAGCTGACTCTGCGTCTAAGGCATCCTTATGTGAATTACCCTTTGAAAGGAACAAAAAATTTTTTTATTTTTTTTTGGCACTCCTTTGGAAGACATTGTTAGACAGATGTCTGATACGAAGAAAGCCCTGCCTCTGGATTCAAGAACCCAGGGATATTAAAGTTTTCAGTACAAGGGTCAGAGGTCCTTTCGTTACCAGGGCGGTTTTGCAGGTTTCAAAAGCATGATGGCCTTTGGCCATACCAGCCTGAAAATCCCTGATCTCGTCAGATCTCAGAAGCCATCCAGACTCGGGCCTGGTTAGTACTTGTATGGGAGACCAACTATGTACCTCAAATAAACAGCCAGTGGTCTTGACAGGAATCCAACAGGCATGACAAAAGAGGAAGTTTTGACAATAAGAATGGGAGGACGCCTTCGGTTCTTCACCCAAGACTAGGAAAGAGTGCTTCATAGGTGGATTACAAGAACCATTTCAGAAGGTTACAGAATAAAGTTTCATCGAAACCACGTCCATCCTTCCTACTGTCAAGCTATCCATCAAGAGTAAACAAATTCTCTTTTTCTTTAAGAAATGTGGTAGAGAGGTACCCAAACGTTGGGTATTTCAGGGAGTTTACTCACGCCTTTTTTTCTGGTTCAAAAACCAGATGGAAACTGGTAAACACCTGCTTACCATGACAGAAGTTCCGTATGGAACGTTTTTTGTCTTTTGACACACATTTTACAAAGGGAGATTACATGGCAGAGTTGGTTTAAATATGCTTATCTCCTTGTACCGGTTTTAGAATCTTCCCGGAAGTTTCTCAGGTTTGCGGTTCTAGCAACACTGGCTTATTGGTCTAGTGGTATGATTCTCGCTTCAGGTGCGAGAGGTCCCGGGTTCAAATCCGGAAGTGCCCAAGCATTCTTGTTTCAAGAAAGCGAAGGATTCTCCATTTACATTTAAACTCTTCCCTTTGGCCTGTCCTCAGCTCTTCGAGCTTTTACGGAAATCCTGGCATCCATAGCAGTGGTTTTATGTCTGAAAGGTATCTCGATTGTTCCATACCTGGACGTTTGGTTCCTGAAGGCCCAATAAAGACAACTGCTAAATCTTCATCTCACGATTACAATGAAGGTTTTAAGAGATCACGGTTGGATCCTGAACCTGGAAAAATCCAAGCTGACGGCGTCACGAAGTCTAGAGTTCTTGGGTCTTAGAGGAAATTCACAGTCCCTCTCTCTTTTTCTACCATTAGTGAAACAATTGAGGATTTTAAAAGCCGTATCAAAGCTGCATAAAAACCTAAGTTCAATCAGAGATGCTATGAGGTTCTAGGCCTCCTCGCTTCTGCAATCCCAGCAGTGGCTTGGGCAAAGGCAGAAGCAATACCATTGCAATGGGACATCCTTTCCCAATGGACACGAAAACAGGGAGATCTAGACTCTCCCTTCCACCTATCCAAAAGGGTGAAAGGACTCCTGAACTGGTGGAAAAACAGAAGCAAAATCCCAAAGGGCCTATCGTTTGCTCAGAAACAATGGTTTATGATATCCACATATGCCTCCCAGATGGGTTGGGGCGCCCATCTAGCTTCTCAGTTCCGTCAGGGTCTTGGAACAGAGTGGAGTCAGGCGCTTCCTGAAGTTTCAGGGATTAATGCGGTTTGGAAGGCACTGGTTTCCTTCCGTTCAGCCATCACAAATCAGGCAATGAGGATTCAGTCGGACGACGCCACTACAGTGGTTTTTTTCGCCAGGGTGGCACGAAGGTAAAAGCTCTTCAAAAGCTCTGCTACCTCATATGTCTTGGGCTCAAGCGAATCTTCTCGCTATATCAGCTACCCAGGTCAGAGGGTCTCTAAAATTAGTTCAGACGGCCTCAGCCGTAGACTTTGGTCCCAGGCAGACTGGGCACTGTCAAGCTAAATTTTTTGGCGCTGGGTTCACGCTTCGGCAGGCCGGAGATAGACCTGTTTGCCACAAGGAGATACAGGAAAGTTCAATGTTTTGCTTCTCTCCATTCAGGAGAGTACCCAGTTGTCCTAGACGGTCTATCGATACCTTGGACCTTCGACATGGCTTCTGTTTTCCCTCCTGTCGCTCTTATACCACGGATTGTTCATAAGTAAGATGAAGAAGGCAAGTAATTGGCAGTCCTGCCCTTCTGGCCGAACAGGAGTTGGTTTTCGGAAGTGGAAAACTTGACAATCTCACGTTGGCATCTCCAGTCTCTTCTCAAATATTGGAGAATGTGACTCTCCCCGTGGAAACTCTGGATATTTTTCACCTGACTGCATGGTTGCTGCAAGGGTGATCCTTCAAGGCCATGGTCTCTCTGACCTTTATGTGATGTGTTGCTGTCTTCTGTCCGCGGGTCCACTTCGTAAATCTATTTCAGAGTTTGGATGAAGTTCAGAACCTGGTGTTCACTTCGAGGTTGGATCCGGCCAAAGCCTCTATCCCGGAAAGTCTTTCTTTTTTGCAAGATGGGTTTGAAGCCGGCCTGGGAGTTTTACGCTCAGAGGCCAGATTTCAGCTCTAAATCACTTCCTGGTTCGGGGCTTTGCCTCAAACCTGCTTTTTCTAAGATTTCTTAAGTCCATAAGGCTTAAGAGGCCTCCTAAGTAGTACCTTTCCCTACTTGGGATCTGTCTGGTGCTTCGAGCCCTTTGTGAACCACCATTTTAACATTTACTGGAGGTTCCTATCAAGTTTCTTACTTTCAAGATGGTTTTCCGGGTGCCTATCGCCTCTGCTAGTTGAGTAGGTGTGATCCGAGCTCTCTCTTTCTCTCCGGAATTCACCTTTTTCATCGCGACTGGGTGGTCCTGCACACCAAGCCTTCTTTTTTGCCTAAGGTTTTTTCTGGTGCTGCGATTACCAACCTATTGTCCTACCGGGGTTTTATCATTTTCCTACGTCGGATCTGGAAAGAATGTGACATCTCCTAGATGTTAGAAGATCCCTGAAAATCTGTCTTCAGATGACTCAGGGATTAGATCCTTAGATCTATGTGTATTCTTTCATGGCGCTAACAGAGGTTGTGCTGTCTCAGGGCCCTCTTTGGCCTGATGGCTAACGTATACAATCAGGTTGGCTTATCAATCCAAAGGGATTCCCCTTAGTTTCCCTTTAAAGGCTCGTGCCTCTAGAGCTATGACGACCTCCTGGGCTGAAAGAGCAGCCGCCTCTCCTGCAGACATCTGCAAAGCTGCTGCTTGGTCTTCCTTACATACTTTTATCAAGCATTGTAGGCTGGACGTATTCTCATCATCTGAAGCTGCTTTGGGCGTAAGGTGCTACAAGCTGTGGCCTGCTGAGTTCCCACCCTTTGTTGTTTGCAGGGGTCTTGCTATATCCCACTTGTAAGTACTGCCACTATACGAAGGGAAAAACAGTAATTTTACTTACCGTAAATTCCTTTTTTCTTAGTATAGTGGCAGTACTGGCTTTCCCTCCGCTTTCAAATAGATTAAATTCTATGCATCATTCGGTCTCCGTTTTGGTTCTTTTGTATTACTGGTGAGTGTCTCTGAGTTACAGCTTATATGGAGGCAGCAGGCGGAGCACAGCATTTAAATTCTAAAGAAGGGGGAGCTTCTTGTCCAGAATCCTAAGGAACATCCCACTTGTAAGTACTGCCACTATACTAAGAAAAAAGGAATTTACGGTAAGTAAAATTACTATTTTTTAGTTCAAGCATATATAAATGTAATATTGTTACATATCCGGTGGTGCAGTGATATACACTAAATAGTTTTAAATGAGCCTATATAAGTTCTAGAGTACATTATGATTAATACACCCAGTATGATGACCTGTAATTAAAAAAAAAAAAATGTTTTTAAATAATAAAATAGCTACTTAAATCTCTATAAAAAAAAAGTTTACTAGACAAGCTGCGTGACTTAGATAACTTGTGTACACCAGGCATTCGTAATCCCCAAATAAGTGAAAGTAGTATTTTCGTTTCTCTGCATAGTAATATATAGGCAGCTAGTTAGCACCATTCAGTCTTTTCACATTTTTATTGGCTACTTGCATCAATTCTGTGAGAAGCCTTTTCTCTCCTCCATTTATTTATTTATTTTAAAATGTCGACGAATTTCAAAGACGGCTACCTGTCAGATCTTCACGTACCAGATGTACAATGATTAGGACTTTTAATCTTCTGGAAATATTGGTTTTCAAAATATTAGAGAAAAAAAGTCACACATCATGATGCAAATTCTTGCAGTATATTTTTAAACTAATTTATGTAATCATAACTTAAGGTAACTGGGTCGCTTTAAGAGCTTGTAATATGATTTTTAAAAAAAATAAAATAATTGCTAATCATACGTTCACTGACTCACTTTGCTTTATTTACAGACCATAAGAATGGGCATTACATCATTCCTCAAATGGCTGACAGGTGCGTAAATTCTTTCTCCTTTGCTTCCTCTAGTAGATATCTTTATAGGTAATCTTTGTACCTGTCTGCTGTAATGAACATGGACCAGTATAAGAGCTAGACCATGGTGTAGCGCACAGTTAGGCAACCTTCGGCACTGCAAATGTTGGTGATTACAACTTCCTTGATGCTTTGCCAGCAATAGATAAGAGCACTATGGGAGATGTAGTCAATAAGCATCGGGAGTGCCGAATGTTGCCTACCCTTGGTGTAGCGTGTAATCTGTGCAGCAGACCTGTCTAATATCATATTTCCCTTAAGCGTGTATTGCATTTTTAATACCATGCAGTGTTCTTAAAGATTGAATAAAGGCTTTACATAGACAAAATTGTGCAGTAGATTGGAGAAGCTCGGGATTTAAATCCTAATCGAATAGTATTATTAGATGCAGGTAGTGGTTAGTGATGTATTTAAATATCGGACTCACTTCTGGTGTCGTTTGTGTCCAGGAAATCGGTCACATGGCTGCATCCTGTTTCCATTGGGCTCTTCGTAACCCCACATGGCAAGTTGTACACAGTTGTGGTTGGAAACATAACGTCAAGTGATAAACTGAGCTAGATAAGCAGTGAACTCCTAGCCAAAGACTAAAAAGTATTATACGTATATAAAGAAACTATCACTATCTCCAGTGCTTTATGAGCTAGATGTGATTTTGCTGATTTATTAACATATGAAAACTGACATTTCTGCATCACGATGTCATCATTTCTGACCTCTAGATTATCACCACTGTTTTAGAAGCTTCAGCTCAGTGATACAATGCTGAATTGTATCACAAGGCTGGATTTAAGTTATTTTAACGTGTTAAATGTTTGTGAATGTTCCGTGAATCAGTAATTATACTCCCTCACCTGAATTATAAGTGCTGGAGAAGGAACACAATAGTAAAATAATGTTAGAGGTGTAATGGTAGGCTGTGTGTAACTGAGCTGTCACTAGCACTGACCTGACGGAGCTGAGCTGATAGGACAACTGATTATTCAAAACAGAGAGGAGTAGTGGATGGATGTAAGAGAAACCGTTCCTTGTCATGTCTGCTTTGTGGATGTCAGTTGCCCTCATAAACAGTCAGCCAAGGAACTTCTGAGTAATATGGGAAATACAATTCACAGCAGCTGGATTGACAAAGATTAGCTGTCACAGGTCTAGCAAATCGCTGAGATTACCGATCCTCTTATAGAGTGAGATCAATATGCCAGTGAGATAGGCAAGGGAATTGCAAAGAAGCAATTGTGGAACTGAAATTAACTCTGTAAAAAAAACCTTACATTTATTACAGAGAATTAAAAAAAGCACACACCAACGGATAGGGCAAAATACATTTGTTTCTCAGAATCAGACTGTCAGACATGTTTCTTGTGCAAAGAAATTGACAGGCATCTTATTTTGCAGCATTCAACAGGTATCTGATCAAAATATGAACAGATTTCTTTCTTTATTTCTTCTTGGTGTAATGTAATAAAAAAACAAAAAACACTTGAAGAATTGTGCAAGGTGTGCAAAACCAATGAGTATTACACTATAACAATGTCTCTATATTACACTATAATTACACTATAACAATGTCTCAGTGTTTGTTTTACAGAAAGCTTTTCACCGGCTGTCGTTGGCTCTCTTCAGCCAGTCTGTTTGGGTATTGCTAGCCTAGCAATGCTAGGCTAGCTGATTTGCCCTCCTGTTAGGGTATTGCTAGGCTAGCTGATTTGCTCTGTTAGGTTATTGCTAGGCTAGCTGATTTGCTCTTTTGTTAGGTTATTGCTAGGCTAGCTGATTTGCTCGCTTGTTAGGTTATTGCTAGGCTAGCTGATTTGCCCTCTTGTTAGGTTATTGCTAGGCTAGCTGATTTGCCCTCTTGTTAGGTTATTGCTAGGTTAGCTGATTTGCCCTCTTGTTAGGTTATTGCTAGGCTAGCTGATTTACTCTCTTGTTAGGTTATTGCTAGGCTAGCTGATTTCCCCTCCTGTTAGGGTATTGCTAGGCTAGCTGATTTGCTCTGTTAGGTTATTGCTAGGCTAGCTGATTTGCTTTGTTAGGTTATTGCTAGGCTAGCTGCTTTGCTCTGTTAGGTCATTGCTAGGCTAGCTGATTTACTCTTGTTAGGTTATTGCTAGGCTAGCTGATTTACTCTCTTGTTAGGTTATTGCTAGGCTAGCTGATTTGCCCTCTTTTATTATTATTATTATTATTATTGCAATTTATATAGCGCCAACAGATTCCGTAGCGCTTTACAATATTAGGAGAGGGGGGATTTAACTATAAATAGGACAATTACAAATAAACTTACAGGAAACAATAGGTTGAACAGGACCCTGCTCGATCGAGCTTACATTCTATAGGAGGTGGGGTGTAAAACACATTAGGACAGGAATTTGCAATCAAATAAGGTGGACTGCCCTTTAGGAGAGGGCAAGAGACAGGTATGTGAGGTATTGGTTAGTCTTGGAGGCCATAAGCTTTCCTAAAGAGATGGGTTTTAAGGCACTTCTTAAAAGATGCAAGACTAGGGGAGAGTCTGATGGCGGTAGGCAGGCTATTCCATAGGAAGGGAGCCGCCCGCGAGAAGTCCTGCAAGCGCGAGTTGGCCGTACGAGTGCGGACAACGGACAGGAGGTGGTCACGGGCAGAGCGGAGAGACCGAGAAGGGACATACCTATGGATCTGTGAGGAGATATAAGAGGGGCTAGAGTTGTTCAGTGCTTTATAGGTGTGAGTTAGTACCTTGAATTGACTCCTATAGCATACAGGAAGCCAATGTAAGGACTGGCAGAGGGGTGAGGTGTGAGAGAAACGACTAGAGAGGAAAATCAGTCTAGCAGCAGCATTCATTACGGACTGTAGGGGTGCAGTACGGCTTTTGGGAAGACCAATCAGGAGAGGGTTACAGTAATCCATGCGGGAAATTACTAGAGCATGGACAAGCTCCTTGGTAGTATCTGGTGCAAGAAAGGGGCGGATGCGGGCTATGTTTTTAAGATGGAATCTACAGGATTTGGCAACATGCTGGATGTGAGGCTCAAAGGTGAGACCAGAGTCAAGTATGACGCCAAGACATCGCGCTTGCAAGGATGGACTGATGTTGGTACCACAAACTTGAAGGGAGAGCGAAAGAGGAGGATCAGTATTAGGAGGAGGAAAGACAAGGAGCTCAGTTTTTGAGAGATTGAGTTTCAGAAAGCGGGAGGACATCCAGTCAGAGATGGAAGAAGGCAAGCAGTGACACGTTGCAGGACAGCAGGGGAGAGGTCCGGGGAGGAGAGATATAGCTGGGTGTCATCAGCGTACAGGTGGTAGTGGAATCCAAAAGAGGTAATAAGTTGGTTAGGTTATTGCTAGGCTAGCTGATTTGTTAGGTTATTGCTAGGCTAGCTGATTTGCTCGCTTGTTAGGTTATTGCTAGGCTAGCTGATTTACTCTTGTTAGGTTATTGCTAGGCTAGCTGATTTGCTCTGTTAGGTTATTGCTAGGCTAGCTGATTTGCTCTCTTGTTAGGTTATTGCTAGGCTAGATGATTTACTCTTGTTAGGTTATTGCTAGGCTAGCTGATTTGCTCTGTTAGGTTATTGCTAGGCTAGCTGATTTGCTCTCTTGTTAGGTTATTGCTAGGCTAGATGATTTACTCTCTTGTTAGGTTATTGCTAGGCTAGCTGATTTACTCTTGTTAGGTTATTGCTAGGCTAGCTGATTTGCTCTGTTAGGTTATTGCTAGGCTAGCTGATTTGCTCTCTTGTTAGGTTATTGCTAGGCTAGATGATTTACTCTCTTGTTAGGTTATTGCTAGGCTAGCTGATTTACTCTCTTGTTAGGTTATTGCTAGGCTAGCTGATTTACTCTTGTTAGGTTATTGCTAGGCTAGCTGATTTAATCTTGTTAGGTTATGGCTAGGCTAGCTCGTTTGCTTGCTTGTTAGGTTATGGCTAGGCTAGCTGATTTGCTCTCTTGTTAGGTTATTGCTAGGCTAGCTGATTTGCTCTGTTAGGTTATTGCTAGGCTAGCTGAGTTACTCTCTTGTTAGGTTATTGCTAGGCTAGCTGATTAGCTCGGTTAGGTTATTGCTAGGCTAGCTGATTTGCTCTCTTGTTAGGTTATTGCTAGGCTAGCTGATTTGCTCTCTTGTTAGGTTATTGCTAGGCTAGCTGATTTGCTCTCTTAGGTTATTGCTAGGCTAGCTGATTTGCTCTCTTGTTAGGTTATTGCTAGGCTAGCTGATTTGCTCTGTTAGGTTATTGCTAGGCTAGCTGATTTGCTCTGTTAGGTTATTGCTAGGCTAGCTGATTTGCTCTGTTAGGTTATTGCTAGGCTAGCTGATTTGCTCGGTTAGGTTATTGCTAGGCTAGCTGATTTGCTCTCTTGTTAGGTTATTGCTAGGCTAGCTGATTTGCTCTCTTGTTAGGTTATTGCTAGGCTAGCTGATTTGCCCTCTTGTTAGGTTATTGCTAGGCTAGCCGATTTGCCCTCTTGTTAGGTTATTGCTAGGCTAGCTGATTTGCCCTCTTGTTAGGTTATTGCTAGGCTAGCTGATTTGCTCGCTTGTTAGGTTATTGCTAGGCTAGCTGATTTGCTCTGTTAGGTTATTGCTAGGCTAGCTGATTTACTCTTGTTAGGTTATTGCTAGGCTAGCTGATTTGCTCTCCTGTTATTCTGTGATTACTGCTGCTAATAAAACTGTTGCTTTAAATTTGTGAACCATTTTAAATAATAAAATGTTTTAGTTTTTTTGTCATTTTGTTACGGTTTAAAACCCACTTTTGACCCTTTTAGACTTTAATGGTAGTTCTGCAGCTATACGAGGGGATTTAAATCCTGCAGCCCCCTCAGTCTTGTATGAATCATTCCATGTGTGAATTTCTGCATTGAGTCCACCCACATATTCTCCATAGAACCATTAAAGGCCTATTCTCTTCCAAGCACTGCGGCTTGCTCTCTCTCTCTCTCTCTCCTCATGACATTGAGAGAACCAAGGAACTGTGGAGGAACAGAGGAAACTGCAAATGTTTAACATGTTTTTTCATCTGTGAGCATTTAAAATCGACATTTAGAGTTGCTTGATTGCTTTATGAATGCATGAAATGTCACTACAGTGTATTTTATAGTGTGAAGAACACCCCTCCCCCAAGAAACTAAAAATAAAAAAATAGAGCATAACGTGACAGATAAAACTTTTTTTTATTAGATGAGTATGCTGTATCTTTAAAATAAGATAGTCTGATGGTAATTTAAAAGTAGGTATATAGGATATAGAATGCACACCATAACAATCTCAAAAAAATATTTAAATTTTATTATGTACAAAAAAGTACCAGAATGTAAACATATAAGAAAAAATAAATATAAACAAAGTAACAGAAGTAAAGGCAGATACAATAAAATAATAGTAATAAATTACCACAAAAATCCTTACAAGCCTCAGACAGAAACACGAGTCACCAAACCCCCCCCAACGTTTCGGCAACTGGCTGCCTTTATCAAGGGTACCTGTATCCATGTTCAAATGTGTCTGCTTATAAAGCCCTCTTACAGCTGATGGCCATCAGCATAAGATTGTTACCAGCACAGGAAGTGACATCACCACCTCAAGTGCTGGCACAATATCCTGGTAATAGCATAGCAATATCAAATAAAACTATTTAAATGTACTGGAAACATATAGGGAGTAAAGAGAAACATGGGACCTAAACAGTAATAGCAGGTGTCAATATTCAAATAAGGCAATAAGTGTACTCACACTTTATCAAGCGACCAAAACCGCCATCTTGCTTGTTGGCAAAAAGTGGATATGCTCCACAGTCATCCTAATTGCCGCCACACGCGACGATGATCTGTGCATGCGCTGTTTAATGAGCACTGCGCATGCATGCAGTAACCTCCCGTCCGCGCATGCGCATAACGGCAAACTGCCGCGCATGTACATAGTAACTTCCTATTTGCGCATGCGCAATACTAAGCAGACAAGCTACAGTACCTCATCACTCTACAAGACCGCCCACACTTGTATATACTCGACAGTCATCATAGTTGCCGCCATGCGATAATCTGCGCATGCACCCTTTAATGAGTACTGCGCATGCGTGCAGTAGCCTCCCATTCGCGCATGTGCAACCCTTTAATAAGCACTGTGCATGCGTGCAGTAACCTCCCATTCGCGCATGCGCATAACGGCAAACTGCCGTGCATGCGCAAAGTAACATCTATTTGCGCATGCGCAATACCAAGCCAACAAACTGCAATACCTCATCACTCTAGAGGACCGCCCACTCTCGTGGACGACAACTATCATGCAGATTGAAGCAATAAATGTAAATAGTCCACATAACTCATACTCCATACATATCTGTACTCCACATACCACTACTTAAACCATATATTGCATATACACATACACAAAAAGAGAGGAGTCTAGTAAAAGAGAAAACAAATATATAAATAATCTAGAATCCACCTTATAAATAAAAAAAGGTCTGTGAGCCTATACTAAAAATAACTCCCACCTGTCTTATAAGACAAAACACCAAAGAAAAAACACCAGAAAGTGATGTGCAAAAAAAGTCTTTTTAATTTATAATTCCACAAACAACCAATGTGTGATAATTAGATCACTGCAGATGCCAGATAGGCAATAATAATACTTAGCAGATCCCCTGCAATTTTAATAACAATACAATTATTATCCATTGAATATATGACTATAATCATTTACACAGTCATATAGGGATGAAAAAATCTTCCATATTGTATATAAAGCAATATAATCCATTTTGAACCACATATCGAAGAGGCTATTCATCATCAATTTGAAGATATAACCACATATTTAGAAATTACATCATAAATATATCTTTCTATGAGTATGGTGACCATCATTAGAGAATCCTTTATCAATTTATACTACATTAAGATAATCATTGTTGCATCAACTTCATCAATCTGTACATCCTATAAGCCCATGTCAACCACATAGGATTCACATGGGTAGATAACACATACCCCACAGAAAAACACTAGTCATGGCAAAAAAGCTCTCATAGTCGTGGGTATCATTATTCCATATTATCCATATAAGTACACACCTGATCCTAAATAATGATCAATACATACATAATCATTAAATACAAAATTGTATATATATATATGATGAATCATAATCATAGCTCAAGAACATCCGACGTAGACGACGATGCATTCCAATTGATTAAGTGTTCTTCGATACTCTAATATCACAAACATCATGGTCCAACTGGTTACTGCAGTATCAATCTATAAAAAATTTAAATCAAAATATAAAGATACAGACAAAATACAGGCAGAGAAAAACCTCATCAAGATTATAGAAATGGTGATAGATCCTTATCCTCATTCAGACCCTTAGGATATAAGGTCTGCAGCTCATAAATCCAATATACCTCTCGTTGTTTAAGCCTGACCACTTGCGAAATACCTCCTGTACTGGGTTTAATTACCTCCAAAATCATATACCGCAGTTGAGAAACTGTATGCCCTTTCTCAGCAAAGTGTCTGGCCACCGGATATTGCATCTTATTCGTCCGTATTCCACTCTTGTGTTCCCTAATCCTTGTGGTGAACGTGCGCGTGGTTTCACCCACATATGCCAATCCACACGGGCACTTGAGCATATATACCACAAATTGTGACTGGCAATTACAGAATTCCCGAATCGGGTATCTCCTACCCATCCTTGGATGTGAAAAATGGTCTCCCGTAATCACCCCATTGCAGTTAATACAGTGTCCACAGCGGTACATACCCGGTATCGCAGAGAGCCAGGTGTCAGCTTTATCCATCTTCCCTTGTAGATTAACGTTCTTCATCAAATGGTCCCTTAGGCTCTTATGCCGCTTAAATGAAAACAAAGGTCTCTCATTAAAACAGGGAAGAAGTTTAGGATCAGATTGCAAAATCTTCCAATGCTTATTAATGATATGTTTCACCTTGCCAAAATGAGTCGAGTATGTCATCACACATGGAATACCTTTATTGGCAACCCTAGTTCTTTTCTGCAAGAGGGTATTCCTAGAGAGTAGTTTCGCCCTCTCTCTGCATTCCGTTACCACATCCGTCTCGTATCCTCTAGCAGAGAATGCTTTTACCAATTGTTCAGCCCTGATGTCATATTTAACTTCATCAGACACTATCCTACGTGCCCTGACAAACTGGCCATATGGTAGGTTCTTCATAAATGGAACCGGGTGGAATGAATCCGCATGTAGGTACGAAACCCGATCCGTGGGCTTCTGATAAAGATCAAATGATAAACGACCATCTCTTACCTGTAAATTCACATCCAAAAAGTGCATCACATGGAGATCATATTCCAACGTAAAGGAGATGGTATCCAAACAACCATCAAGTCTCTCTTTGAAATCCATTAAATCATCCACGCTACCTGTCCAAAAAAAGAAAATATCATCTATATACCTGAGCCACAATCTCACGTAACGCGTAAAGTCCTGGTCTCGGTATACAAAAGCATCCTCAAAAGCTGCCATAAATAAATTGGCATATGTTGGTGCTACATTGGACCCCATCGCTGTCCCCTGTATCTGGAGGTAATATTTAGCCTCAAAAACAAAGTAGTTCTTATACAGCACTAATGACAACAGGTCAACAAGTAAGCCCCTGTATGCCTCGCTCATATCCATACCCTGCATTGCACCAAATACCGCCTCGATACCTTCCTCATGTGGTATGGAGGTATATAAGCTGTTAACATCCATGGTGCACATCAAGGCACCATCGGGTATATCCCCCATCATTTCAAGCTTGCGAATAAAATCAGTAGTGTCCTGCACAAAAGAGCGCATCCCATTCACTAACGGTTGCAAATGTATATCCACAAATTTAGATAAGGGCTGCAAAATCAACCCACACCCAGAGACAATGGGGCGCCCAGGTGGATTCCACAAGTCCTTGTGGATCTTGGGCAACAAGTAAATGAAAGGGGTCCTAGGGTTATCCACATTAAGAAAATTGAAATCTCTCTTCTCAATCAACCCATCCTCCAAGGCCTTCTTAGTGATTCCATCTATTATGGCACATAGCTCACCTGCTGGATCACCATCAAGAATCCTATAATGGTGCATGTTCAACAGTTGCCGGTCCATTTCTGCTGTATACTTCTGGGTATCCATAACCACCAGGGCACCTCCCTTGTCAGCTGGCCTAATCGATAGAGAGTTATCCTCTTTCAGTTCACGAAGCGTCAACATCTCACTCCTATTCAAGTTGGATTTATGCTTCCCTTTCCATTGGATTTTGTCTATATCCATCTGGCAAGATCTGACAAAAGTCTCAATGCTGGCATTAGTCAGGGGAGGGAGAAATCTACTCTTGGGCCTGCACTTCGCTCGGTCATATTTAGCCGATCTTGGTCCATCTGGTACTCCTGTAAATGAAAATATCCCTTTAGACGAACCGTCCCGAAAAAAACGCTCCATCTCAATATCGGTATATAATTTATTACCAAAGTAAGTAGGTACAAACCCAAACCCTTTTTCTAAGACACTTACTTGTGATGACGTCAATATTTTACTTGAGATATTGATTACCAGCGTCTTGTCTGCTGTCTCGTCCTCCCTGGATATCTCTTCCTGGGCTCGGTTGTTACAGACGCTGCTACTTTCCTGTTTACTTTTTCTCCTCCTCCTCCTACCGCGTCTCGTTCTTGAGCTCTTCCTAAAAAACGAACGTGGGTACTAGATTCTGAATCGCCCGATGTACCCTCAGGGTCGGATAGACTAGTATCGTTAGTATTCCTATTCCTCCTCTGGAAATTACGTGGCTCACGTTGCTGTCTCCAAAAATACACCTTATCCTCTAAATAGTCAACTGTATCTCTACGAAACTTATCCAATTTCCTCTCAAGCACTTCTTCCCTATGTTTGGGTATTTAAAAAGTAGGATCATAAGAAAAATCCTGAACTGTTCAGAGCCGTAACACTGCTCAGTGACTGGTTGATCCAAATGAGGGATATAATATAATATATATGAAAAAATAAGTCTTGTTTCACTTTGATATTTTCTGAATGCGTGATACAGTGTAAAGAGGCACCTTGCAGTGAATGGAACACTACTCTATCTAAAGTTGATGATGCATAGAAATGCTGGAGCTCCATCTATAGGTAGCAGCCAAGAACTGCATTGCTTTAAATATATATATATATATAAGTATATATGGAATCTGGCACTCACGGTTTTGTAGAGTTTTATATATATATATATAATGTACAGCATGACCAGCACTCACGGTTTTGTAGAGTAGATAAAAAGTATAGACTTTATTTAAACATAAAAATTGGCTGCTTGACGTTTCAGTCCTCTTCTAGGACTTTCATCAGTAACACTAGCGATATAGACAAACAAACAAAATATATAGGGGATACAATCATAAAATAATTGGCTTACCCCAGGTGTACACACTCTCTCCGGTCCCGCCGGCATTCTGTGATGCGTGTGCGTGCTCCGCCCATTGATAATGTGACCACGTGATACCGGTTGTCGTGACAATAGGACGCAAGTAACGTCACCATGGCAACCAATACGAAGCATAGTGCTAAAGGAGAATAAGAATTGTGTATATCATGCAGCGTGCTACAGAGTGAAATATTAGTTATTATTGAGCCATATAACGTGATATATAGCAAATATACTTATT
Source organism: Pelobates fuscus (assembly GCF_036172605.1). Taxonomy (NCBI): domain Eukaryota; kingdom Metazoa; phylum Chordata; class Amphibia; order Anura; family Pelobatidae; genus Pelobates; species Pelobates fuscus. The sequence continues at coordinate 88,900,399 of NC_086317.1, read as the reverse complement.
GGATCCAAATCTCTAAAGGATTAGCATATCAAATATAAGTGAAATGTTACCAAGTTGTTATTAAAAGTGCCAGTGTCAGTAAAGTGCAAACAGAGTGCAAAAAGAATATCACTAAATATCTAATATATAATCTATATTATACTGTGAAACTAAAGGTGCATAAGTAATGAGGTAGGTAGTATAATCTTGCATATAAGTTCACGTGGTCACGTTATCAATGGGCGGAGCACGCACACGCATGCGCACGGGGCATCACAGAACGCCGGCGGGACCGGAGAGAGTGTGTACACCTGGGGTAAGCCAATTATTTTATGATTGTATCCCCTATATATTCTGTTTGTTTGTCTATATGGCTAGTGTTCCTGTTGAAAGTTCTAGAAGAGGACTGAAACGTCGAGCTGCCAATTTTTTTATTAGGTTTAAATAAAGTCTATACTTTTTATCTACTCTACAAAACCGTGAGTGCTGGTCATGCTGTACATTTTTGATATTTAAACCTGCCCTGGATTTCAAGCACCCGGATCTTAAAGCTACAGTCAGTGTTCAAGGAACTTGGATTATTATATATATATATATATATATATACTTATATACTGGATTATTATATATATATATACTTATAAAAATAAAGCAACCACTTAATGTGAGGCAGGGGGCTTTCCTGGCTGTGTTCAGAAGGTACAAATTAGGAGCCTTTTAAAAGTGACAATTTTTCTTTTGAAATTGAAACTAAAATAGAAAAGAGAAGAATTTCATTTAACCCCCAAAGCAATTCAGCATGCTGGAATGCTTTAGGGGTCTGGAGTGTCCCTTTAATGATTATACCATCAATCCATACCTCTCTCCATGATGTCTGCAGTTTGCTCTTCTCTGCTTTTTTTCTTTATTTTTTGCCACTTAAGTTGTATTAATTAAAAGCAAACAAACACACACAAAAACTGCAATGTGACCGTGTTGGCAGTGACAGTCATTATTTAAATGTATACGTAATAATATAATTATCTATTTACTAAAGCAGCAAGTAACGTACTATAACGCAAAATAAACCTTTGCAAAGTCAGCACAACTCCGTGTTGGTAATAAACCCCTAAATGCTGTCATACACGCTGCATGTGTCTGCATTTTATAGTGTCTGTATTTGGACACCAAATGGGGGGGGGAGCAAATCAGCTAGCCTAGCAATAACCTAACAAGAGGGCAAATCAGCTAGCCTAGCAATAACCTTCAATGTATCCGGATGCAACATGTCATAATTTAAGCAAATCTTTCTGTGTTTTCTTTGGAATATATTTTCCTGATGAGAGCTTCGAGAAATCGTAATATATTGTGATGACACATCTTGTCATGAAGGATTAAAGTGAACCTGTAATTTAAAAATCAACTTGCCATAAATCACCCCTATTTACATTGAATAAAATTAATGACAAAGATACGTGATGTATTCAGTGTAAAATAGCAAGATATAGATGCCTCTCCCACGTTCCGGTCCCGACATCTTCAAAGTTACGTGGTGTTATTCTTCATATAACAACCACCTCCGGTCCATCCAGTACTCCTCTTCTCGTCTTTAACTTGCTCTGCGTGTCTGAAATGTAAAATTTGGTCTAATTTTTCCAACAATTCCCACTTTAATGAATAATGCTAATAGAGAAAGGAAGGCATGCCTTGTAGATGAATCAGAGGAGGAAATCAAAGGCAAAGACACAAAAGAGTGAGACTAGAAGAATGAGGGGTGACGCACAGTGTGAGAAGCCAAAATAAATAGATCTTGTTCTAACCACAGAGTTCTAGCTTTACATGGATGGGAAATTCTAAGCTAACAGGCAATTACAGTGGGTGGTCAGTGGTAGCTAAACACTGTATTTATATATTTGTGACGTGTCCTAAAGTGCATTTTATGGCAGGATTCATTACGCTGGCACATCAAAACTGCTACTCTGTGTGCTATAATTCAGAATTATATTTTTAGATACATTACAATGATGGTTCAGCACAGAGCAATATCTTGGCATTCATAGAACACACGTATCATAATATATCTTATGATTTTATGTGGAACATCTTTTTCCTAAGTACTGTGAGTCAGTTGCATTTTAATGCAGAATTTTAACGGTTTACTTTTTCAATTGTTCGGACATATGGGGTTTATTCGCAAAACAGTGAAATGGAAACGGAATTGTGACATTTATGCTAAAATAGCCAAATTGTGACCATGTCTGGGTTCTATATTTTTTTTTTTTTAAATCCGCTAATTTAGCCTAAATATTGCAATTGGATTTTGAACGTGCTAGTCTTGACTGTTAAGTAAATAAGCCCCAATAATATATCCTAGGAAACTAGAAAGAATATCTTGCAACCCTGTTCTATGTCTTATGTTTATTCTACAGAGTGCGTCAAAAGTCATATCTGTAAAAATGTTAGATTAATCTCATTAGTACTGCAATCTAATAAACCAGTAGGTACAATTCTGTTGTATCCTGTCCTACCTTTCCACCCACTCATATCACAAAATTTGCAGCTCAACAATGATTGTTAACATCTTGCATTTCTTTTATTGACCAACTGTGTTTCCTATGATGTTATGCTAGCAGCTTGGCCGAGTGTCATGTGAATGTAGTCCATATACTGGATTTTAATAATTTTCTGTGCTGATAATGTGATCCAGTTAGTAAATCTGGGGATAATCAATAACTTATGCATTTGCCAAAATGTAAACTATGATAAACACAGAATCCAGTGCTGTTTTTGCACCATCACTGCTTTCGGGCTTGTTGTACTGGTAATAGGTGAATAAAATCACAAGGTGACCGCGTAGTGGAAAGTAGCCACTGTCTTACAGTTTTATTAAGACGGCTTCAGAGTGCACTAAAAGCCTTGCCGTGTTGAATGACTGGCAGGAGGATTAATTCCTATTTATACGGTATGTCAATTCTTATTTCCTAACATTATACAGCCTGCACGCTTTATATTCTTCTGTTCAAGCCTTTTTTCTCTGCCTCTATGTATAACAATAACTCTGTTTAACCTCTGTCTTTCTTCCATCATTTCTCGTGCTGCACTGGATTTAGAACCCGACCAAGAGGTGTGCCTCAGAGGTACTGTGTCACAGCAGGGGGACGTGGGTCAGATCATTGCTTTTATTTAATATCATTCTTTCATACTGAGTGCTTGTAATGGGAAAACCGACAGCTCTATTATTCCTGGCAGGTGACTGCTAATTTGCAAGAGATATCTTATTATTGGAAGAACACAAGGGGTCTTTTTGGCTTATGGAATGATTATTACAGAAAACCACATTAAGAGATGACTGTAGACACTTTCTATTGTTTCATTCAGAATGATTTACAGTTCAATTCGGGTAACTAAGAAAGCCGCAGGTAAAAAGCGGGGTACTTTCTGCTAACATGCATACCATAGAAGATTTGTACAGTATAGTTCTGAAACAAACACACTGTATCTGTAGAATATTAGGCTTCTGTAATTTGCACATTATTATATTTCTATATTTATCTTATTCTGGACCTTTATTATATATCTTTATTCTCTAAATTGACATCCACCCACATGAACCTTTTTCATGTGCGTTCGTTTTCCCTTGAGGTTACAGAGGAGGTAAATGATGTATGTATTAACATTGTGTGCTTCCAAAACGATAAAGGTTTAATTGGGTGATCAGAGTGTATTCAATATGTCCCTTATATATGGTGTATATGTAAGAAGGTATTGCACTCTAGAGCCTATAAACTGCCCTAAAATGCCATCAAATTTGAAGTGGTTAAGTAAAAAAGAAAACTATAGGCACCAAAACAATTTAGCTTAATGAAGCAGTTTTTTTTTGTTTTTTTTAACCCCTTAAGGACACATGACATGTGTGACATGTCATGATTCCCTTTTATTCCAGAAGTTTGGTCCTTAAGGGGTTAATCACATACCGTGTTCATTGAGTTTTACAAATTCCATTGTACAAAAAGAAAACCACGGCAAAGGTAAGTGCAAAAAACTAGCACATAAAATGACATGCAAAGGGGTGGGGGTTTCATAGGCCCCATTGAAATGAAAGCATATCGTATAAGATAGCAGATATCAATTAACATCATTCTATGTATATTCAATAGCAAGCTGGATTTTCCAGGAAAAGAGAACTAGAGTTGAGGGGCTTGTCTGTTGCTCACCACTACGAGGCAATTATAATAAGCAGTTTTGTTGTATAGATTATGGCACTGCAGTCACACTGATCAATTCTCGGCCATTTGTGCAGCACTGACGTTCAGCGTCTCAACAATCTGCATGGAAACGCTGAATGCTCCTTATAGAGATGCATTGATTCAATGCATCTCTATGAGGAGATGCTGATTGGCACAGTATTTTGCCTTTCATGCGCAGTAGTTTCCCAGTGCTTTCCTATGGGAAAGCATTTGATTGGCTGAGATCATCAAGTTTGATTATCTCAGTCAAAAAGGGGTGGTGCCAGTCACAAAGATACCCACTTGGCACTGGAAAAAGGTGAGTAAAATCAAGGGGGCCGGCTACCTAAATGGGTATTTTAGAACTATAGTGTTCCTTTCTGTTTTAAGTTCACAACATCTTGGTGTTTAGTGCATTGTCCCCACACTGCCCGTATTAAAGGCTTCACGCTGTCCCATAAACTGCCAGTCAGTTGTGAATTTTGTGTTTACTGTAGGCCGGGACAGTTTTTAAACATTTTATTCTTGATACATACCCAAATGCAGATGTGAGCTGTACATTTTGCAATTCTCTAAAAAAAAAAAAAAGATAAAAAAAAAAAAAAAGTAAAATAACAAGGAACAGAGTACAGCATTGAAATTACTTTATTGTGTGTGCTGTTGTTTTTAAAGGTGTTTCTTATAAAGTGAGTGAGATGTTGATTTTGGGTGCATTGCATATGCTCAAGCCTTTCCCTACATTTTAATAAAGCAGCTAATGAATTTTTAACCCCTTAAGGACACATGACATGTGTGACATGTCATGATTCCCTTTTATTCCAGATGTTTGGTCCTTAAGGGGTTAAAGGTGGTGCTGTATTGTTTTTTCCTGCTCAGGTCGCAGCCCTTCCTTAGAGATTAAAAGGGAACAATTTAGGAACATTGTCTTTCTTTATATTCATTATTTATTTTTGCAAAAGAGAAAAACAAAGTTGTGGAAAGAGAAATGAAAATGATACATAATTGCAGTTACGATGCCTGAAGTGCCCCCTACGCTATGTTCCAAAACATAAACCGGTGTGACTATGGCATGCTGCCACAATCTAGTGAGCACCGCAGAGTCAAATAGTGCGAGAACCAAAGGATATGATTTAGATTTGTAATCTTTTAACTACACCTCTTACCAGACCTGTTAAAGCATTACAGTTCTTTCAAAGCTCTTGCTGTCAGACAGATCCTCAGGCCATTGCAATCTGGGTTTGGACACATTAAATCCTGTAATGGCCTTGGACTGAACTGTGGCGAAATGTCGTGGAAAAAAAATATTTCACTCGTTTCTTTATGGTTCATTAGTACTTTACAGTGACGGTTTAATGCTGTTTAAATCCAGAAACCCCCTACAGTGAGCAATTATAGAGCGAGCAGGGAACGCTAAGCTATATTTTCAGGTCTCCAGGCAACCAGGTGTATCTCTACGCACTCTTTCAATCTTAGGCATGTCTGATGTTCGAGATGGCTTTCTCATAATCGGATCCTCCCCGAATCCCTTGTGTGTTCTGTACAGCCAAGAATGCATGTAATATATCCACTATAGCTGCAGTCCAAGATTGGAATTCCACTGATCTATTCATTAAACAGGGAATTAAAAAACAGATTGCAAAATGCAAGCTGAAATATCCAAACTGTGACTGTATAGCTGAGCTGATGATTGTTTTTCAAATATGTTGGCCTGCTCTTTTTTTTTTTTTTTTTTTTTTAATTCATTATGTATTGTTTACCGAATGCATCCTGTTGTGTTTCGATGTAGTCTGCAGATTGCAAATAATTGCATTTTGTGTTATAATACGAATGTAGTTACAGTTACAGCATATATTGTTTTTTTTATATATAATTTTAAAACCATTGCAATAATGCCAAATACATTTTTTTTCATGCATTTATATGGGAAGTGTATTGTAATAATGTTTTAAACCCTTCACGCCAAGATAATGCAGAAATTGAATTTTACCATCACAGTCTTGGCACATCATTTGTCTGAAAGGCATTAAATGCTATCTAAATTCCAAATTTCTTAGTTTTCTGTTTACCCAAAAACCTCATACATTATTCCAACAGTGACCTTCCTGTGCACAACATTATATATAATCATGAGCTGTATATTAGATAACATCCACACAAATACATTGTTTTATTAATAGGCATCATAAATCATGTCCGGAGTTATACCACACACAGAAACAAACTCACATTCAGAAACCGTAACCTATATAAAGTGTTACATGCAGAAATATACGCACCGTAGGCTTTGTCCATCTGCCACCGTCATTCTTGCAAATTTTCTCTCTGTTGTGTTATGTCTGCTGGACATTGTATTGTCTCCAATGTTTTCCTTAAAGTGACTCTGTCAGCCACTTTACCTTTCTCCTATTCTCTTCCTCTTTCAGAATCTGCTCTTCTTTTCTTCATTATTGATATGGTTCTCTTTAAAACATTAAACTAAGAATGGCCTACTTTGTCTTATGTGTCTTTCCTACATTTGGCAATCTTGACAAAGGGGGGAGCGTAATGCAAGCTTCGCCCCTTTGTTAGTTTGACAAAGGAAGTAGAGTTTGCCTTAAGCTCCACATTTTTGTTACAATTGTCAAGCGTATTATATTGTCCAACATATAAATCAAAACTTGATTATTGCAGAAGTTTGTGTTACTACATATATGTGAGTGTGTGCCCAGTGTCACACTAAGCTGTTATCAAGTTTGACTTGCCCCAGGGAAGGATCCATACCGACCCTTTTTATGAAGTATATTGAGATTGTGGGCAAAATTTCGATTTCCTATTGCGTTCTTATATCATCTTATTTTTTTCCCCCTCAGTTTGGACCTGTCTGAGCTTGCTAAAGCTGCAAAGAAGAAGCTCCAGGCGGTAAGTGTTCTTTGTCTGCAAAAAAAGTGAGTGTTTTCCTGCTTGAAGGATCAGATCCCTCATTCGTAGCCCTCTTTTTAAATGCTTTATTTTCTGGATGGAATTGTTCCACTTTCTGTTCTCGGTTTTAGGATTGTTTATTTTTCAATTTTTTAATTTTTTTAATTTTATTTCTCGGCTACGTTGTTATTATGAGTGGCGTTTGTATATCCTTCCAGAACTACTTGCCTGATTCAGTCTGCTCACAGTGTGTCCATTCTAATTATCTGGCTGTCATATTTCCTATGCACTGATGCTCTTGCTTTGCATGTGTTATCTTTTTTTTATCTACGCAATCTGTCCTATGTCTTTGAGTGGCACATTACCTACACCCCCTATTTTTCTTATGATTAACTGCTTGTTCTGTTCACAGCTCAGTAACAGACTTTTTGAAGAGCTGGCTATGGATGTCTACGATGAGGTTGATCGGAGAGAGAATGATGCAGGTAAAAATAATTGAAAACCCTTCTTTTTTTAAGGTTTGGAATGTTTGCTAAAATATACTGAAGTGCTTCTGTACATTAAAGGGTTCTGTTGTTTGATTGACATATGTGGACTTTGTTGTTTCCACTCACTCTGTTCAAGAAATTGTATTGCATTCAAAGAAAGTTCCATAGACACTCAATGAAAAAAAAAAATGGCACTATTAAAGTACCACTATAGGCACCCAGACCACTTCAGCTCAATGAAGTGGTGTAGGTGCCAGGTCCCTCTAGTTTTAACCCTGCAGCTGTAAACATAGCAGTGTCAGAGAAACTGCTATGTTTACATTGCAGGGGTAATCCTGCCTCACTGACAGCCACTAGAGGCGCTTCCGCAATTCTCACTGTGAAAATCACGCTGGACGTCCATAGGAAAGCATTGCGCATTCGGCGCTGAGTGGAGAGTTCCCCAGCACAGAGGGAGCCTGGCGCTGGAGAAAGGTAAGTGGCTGAAGGGGTTTTAACCCCTTCAGCCCAGCAGGAGGGGGGCCATGAGGGTGGGGGGGACCTAATGACCCTATAGTGCCAGGAGAAAAAACTATAATGCTCCTTTAATCGTGTGAGTAAAATATTTTTGTTGGATTTTGTGTGTTTTGTTATTTTGCATACTTTCAAATTAATCATGTAGCTCTGCGTTTATCCTTTCTTCAGTCCAAAAGTCTATTTATTCATATGGGATTTTTGTATAATCACCATGGAAACATACCACATTTTTCTGCTGAATAACTTCCCTTTTATATTTTTGCTTTAGAACTGTTCTTTAACCAGGGCTTTCTATGTATCTTTATAGATCTGCCTCTGATCTTATTCTTTACATTAGACATTTTTTTCTCATAGGGTTAAAATGAGAATTGGATACAGATTTTGAAAAGAAAACTGAACAAGCTCTCTGTTGATCGCATTGTCATTTTCAAGTCTTTTCTAAAAAAAACATGGTGTAGAAGAAAACCGATTTCTTTTTATTTTTAATGTTTTCAAAACTGGTATAAAACAGCTCATTGAAGTGAGCTAATTGCATGGTGGAATCAGTGACTATTCTTCATATAGTTGAAAGGGCCCCTATATGGTTCTGCTCACAGAGATCTGTGCAGAAAAAACAACCCAGACAACAATAAGAATCTGTGACTTCCACCTTTCAGTCAAGTCCAGACCAGTCGTTTGCAGTCATGAGATGTTACCGCAGTATCAGTGGTGTCCAAGCTGGGATAGGTGTTGCATTAAACGCAAAATGCTTATTTATATAGTTTCATTGTACAATGGAATGCTGCCTCTCCCACCTTTTGCAGTAACAGATTACTATTATCCAGAATACTTATTTATCTTTTGTCCTTACTATCTCTGTGTGAAGTCTGTAACCTGTTGTTTCCTATTGGTTTTGTAAAGAGTTTGGCGGTGTTCTTCAAATAAACTCTAGATTTGCCGTTTGCACTCTGTATTTACCGGTAATCCATTTAGACAGGACAGAAGGAATACAGTGCAGATAAATTCCTACATTCTATTTTGATCTACCGTATATTCTAACGGATGTCAAGGATATGAGTTTGGTAAAAAGATTATGTATTGTTCGTTTTTATTTATTTTATGCAATTTATGTGTTTAGTCTTTGCCTTTCTGGAAACTTTTACAATGGACTTTGCAGCAGTCAGTGCAGTATAACCAAATATGTCCTGGCTTATTACAACACAAGCAACAGATCTGGGTTTGGTATCACCTATGAAACTCCTAATTAACTACTTTCCTTTGCTTGAAAACGGACTGTCCGTTTAGGGGTATATAAGTATAGAATCCTGAATGTCCCCCATATACCTAGTTTTTGCAGAAAACATTAGCTCAGGGGTATCAAACTGCAAACTATCCCTGATGTGTTGGACTAGCCACATGCTTCCAGAGCCTGCTGGTACCAAACAATTCAAGGGGCTGCACTTGCCACCTCTGATTTTGCTCTTTATTTATATAAAACTGGAAGAGCGTGGGTCCCATGATAAGTTGTGCTTGAGGTACCATATGTACATGAGCTGAATTAACCCCTTAAGGACACATGACACGTGTGACATGTCATGATTCCCTTTTATTCCAGAAGTTTGGTCCTTAAGGGGTTAAGGAGATTTTTACATTTTATTTTTTTCATTTTTTATTATCCATTCAAAGTTATGTGATTTTTATTAAATTATTGATGCATGGCATCAAGAAGAGATACACAATGTTAATATGGAGTTATCACATCCAATGTACCCATTGTACAGCGCTACGGAATTATACTAGCGCTATATAAATAATAATATACAAGGATTTGCAGTGACAAAAAAAAGCAAGCCTTTGAGATTTTCTAATGCAGAAAAAGGGGGGAAAAAAAGAAAGTTGGAATTGGGAGAAATTCGAGTAGAGGAGGGAAAAGAAGGATATGGAGGACTGTGCTGTATAGTGAGGTTGGTGAGTCAATAAGTTTATCAAGTGTGTCAATAAAAGTCACCTACTCTGAGCACCATGACCATAACCACTTCAGTGATTTGAAGTGGTCATGGTGCCTGGAGTCTGCATGTGTAGCATTTCGCTTTGAAAGGCTGCACATACAGAGATTAACCACTTCTCTGCTGGAGGTGTAACTCCACTTCTGGCAGCATCATTAGTCAGCCCAGAACAAAGTTCGTGTGTGGCTAATGTCAAAATTCTCTGCATAATTGACTCCAGTGCGCACAGCATGCTGGTGCCTGACAGCCCATGGCTGCATGGCAACCAGCACAGAAGGGGTTACTACAACCAAAACCAGTGTTTTATGAAAACATTGTTTTTTAGTTGGAGTAATCCTTTAAGAACTGGGTTATAACCATAGCTGAATAATGTATTTAATATTCCCAATATATACCAATTTTTAAAGCTACTGATCAATCTTCTGGGTGGACATGTTTCTATGTATTGTTATTAAAACCTGAAAGCTCTCCGGATGCCTCTGCCGGGAAAAAAAAAACAACGAAACTCCTTAATCAGTGCGTAAAATAAATGTTATATATTTGTTATATATAAACGTCTTATGCAAACTGCAGCACACCCCTGATCTTCCTTACACTTTGCTCTCTCATTATCTACATTGGCTTAGGTTATTTTCAAATTTATGACTTTTCCACCAGATTCCTCCCTGATCTGTGTTTCTTGGAGCTATATAAACAAACCAGTCAACAAACATTTTTTTTCTTCTTTTGCTCGAGCACAGCCCACCCTACTTGTTCCAGACAGAAACGTCAGATGTCGGATATGCCAAGAGCATGTGGGAAGAACTGTCTGATAATAGGATGGTTCCATTGCTCTAAAGTTAAACAGGGTTAACCCAGTGGAGCTCTCCTTGTGCTTCCTGTGTGCCAGGGGATACATTTTGTAGCACAGTGGAATCCACATGTGAGTAAGCATAACAAAAATAAAAACTGAACAAAGTGACTGATGTACATTTTTTTATGAAGTTCCTGGCCCAACCCACATTCCATGTGGCTGCCAATTTCTCAGCAGTGTAAGCAGACTTTAACAGAGGTTTTCATCTTAAGAGAGCAGACAGAGCTTTTACTGCTTCGTCTCCCTGCTTTACCCCAAGTGCCGACGAGACACTGGACCGCAGAGCTGGCAGGGGAAATTCTCCACCCTGATTTTAGGAAGCTGCCCGCTTCTAGCCTTCCATCCCTTCCCATTGCTCGAGTTGCAGCTTGCCTATTGCAGGACTTTGGACAAAATTAGTAGCTTCTGGATTTGTATATAACTCACATCTTTTTATTTCCTCTGTGTTTTACCTGGAATCCAGCATTGCCAGGTATGCAAATGTAGGCAACGTTATCAAATCCAACTATGTAGTCCTATAGATTGGTCGTATTTTAAGAAGTTTCACTCACCTTTTTGGATGTGTTTTTTTTGTTTGTTTGTTTGTTTGTTTGTTTTGCAATGGTGCTCTTTGCATTCTTTATCTGGTTTTGGTTTTCTGTATAGTTTTGAACCGTGGGTTAGTCCTTGCAAGCCACACTGACTGCTGGTTGTCATCATGGCTGTATTCTTGCAAATACTGGTAAATATCTTTGTTATTGGATTCTATTTATTCATCTTAAGTCATTGTAGCGTTCCATGTTCAGTGTCGGTGTATGTCATATTTTATTTTTGTTCTGTTTTAGAAAGCGTTTGCCTTGTCCATTCTGCACTTCAAGACAGTTACAATAGATTTTTTTAACGCACTTTAACACCTATTCTTTAACATGTGTCATAGTTTAGACTTTTTTTTCTTCTTCTTCTAACTTTTCTGTGCTATGGATTTAATAAGCATTAAGAAAGTTCTTTGCTTGTCTGAATTGGTCCAGAACCACAAGTTAAGCATGCCATTCCTATCAGATCATTTTTCTTTACTCTTAAGGGGCTGTCTGTTCCAAGCCTCATCATTTTCAGAAGATATATTTTACATTATAATTTACCTGCACAATATTGTTTTAACATGTTTGAATATTTTTAGCTCTGTTTTATTTAGTGTAGTAACAATATAGCATTTAGGTAAAGTTGTGTGTGTGTTTGTTTGTTTTATATGTACTGTATATATACCAAACGTGCAATGTGGAATTTTAAGAAACCATCCTGTGTGGTACATCAATACATATGCACTGTGAAGTGTACAAGAGTAGTAGTTGATATGTGTGGTAACCTCCCAGTGGGTGTGGGTATAACTGATAAACATGGCTTCGTAATGCACCTGGAGTCTGCTTGTGAGAAATTGAATTTTTTAGGGTTTTAAAGTAGTCTTGAAAGGGAGTGCATGCTTTTATGAAATGTTTCAAACTTTTATTACATATATGCTGTATTCTTTACAGAAAATGATTAGAGTTTTGATATCCATTGCGTGTACTTTTGGAATTTTTTGACGTATGCTTTAAATACAGACTTACTCATGGAATTCTGAAAAATCTTGGGAACGGAGATACTTTTTAATATGAATCAGTAATTGCATAGCTGTACAGATGTTGCATTTTATTGCATTCGCTTAATGTGGAAATGAATATACCTGCACTCGATAGCTGTTCAGTCTTGGTTAAACACTGTTTCAACAAAAAGAGAGCAAAAGCTAATTCACAAAGTAACCCTAGCAGCTCGAGGAACACTGGCCCAGGCATGGTTAAAGGTGGAGACACCTTCCATGAGGGCTGTTCTAACAAACATAAAAGAGGTATACCTGATGGACAATCTGACAGCTAGGGTGCGAGGGTCAATGGCGCGCTTCGAAAAATTGTGGGAACCATGGACCTCCAGCGACTTAGCCTGAGACCTCACTAGCAGAAACGGACGGAGAACACCCCAGCTCTCTCCCACACGGCCCATTTCCTAAAGATACCCCACATAACATAGGACCGAGCCACTTGACACTACAAAACACAGTCACCCCCAAACCTGGTGCACCTCACTACCTACTTTTACCTGCTTACTTACTTCTCTCTCAACTCTTAGCTTTCTTCCCACCTCTGTCTCTCTCAATTCTATCACTTCTCTTTACCCCTGACTCACACCCGACCGGTATTTGACAGGATAGTCAGTAAAAGCATTATACATAAACACAAGCAGCCAAATGTCAAAGTCTAAAGACCTGTCAATGGGAAACGGGTAACAAGGACCCGGCCGGTCAAGTGGTCAAAAATAAAAGATACAGTAGATAACGTTTGCAAGTTCAAATATTTTATTTCATCTTTGTTATTTAATGTTTGAATTATACTATCAGATGAAAGTTACAAAGCCTAATATAATAATGAATGCATTTTGACGATACGTAAAGCCAAGCAATAAAGGAGTTATGTGTAAACCGAGATGTAACAACATATGATTCTGGCATAATCTGTTATACACAATGTATATGTCAAATGCTTCAACCAAAAATAAAGTATTAAAAAAACAAACAAAAAAAACCCCACTGTTTCAAGACCCTTTCGTTAAATCCGCCTCCATTTATGGCAGCATGAATTTAGCAAGCAGCTGGATTTCTTCATTCTTATCAGTTTTTGTCTGTACTTTCACAATAGTTTTGTGCAGATTATTGTAGTTTTTTTTTTCCAGCCAAATATTCATGACCACATTCATATGGTTGACTTTCCATTCAACCTGCAGTATTGGGTTTGGGTTTAGGTGACAGTGCCGGCCATTGGTGTAAACTATGGTCATTACGCTATTCAAGCATCAGCTAATGAGTTATTTGTGATGTGACACATTATCTTCCAGACAATGTGTAGACTTGGTCAGCTGTCTGTAACAGGTTAGCAGCAATACTAAGGTACTCTACACCATTCCAGTGATGCTCAGTGACACTGTTTTTACACCACCAGCAACCTGCATGTTTCACACAATGCTGGATGAATGTATGCGATTTTTTGTTTTCTTTTTAAACCTTGCTATCTCCACCTACAAGAAGAAATCATAAATACCAGGGAGTGTCTTTGCGCTCTTCAGTTTTCCACGTTTGGTAATCACATGCCCTTTGTAGCCTTACCTTCTTTGATGATTGTAGTAGAACTTGGCAAAGTCTTTTGGTGACGTAAGGATTAACAATGTATTCCCTTCATTACACCATTGTTGTAAAGTTATTTTGTTCTTCCTGTTATTTTCGTATTTGTCGTCTTTCTGTCATGTTGAACAAATCTGTATTTGCACACTGACTATAAAATAAAATGTGTTTTTTCCCTGGATGTTTTTGTTACTCCATTCTAAGTAGACGTTACTGTAGGTATGTGAAAATAAAGGGAGACTTGTTATATCTTGGATGGTAAAACCGTCATGCCAGATGTCACCAATTAATAACGAATCTAGCATTTGGTTAAGCTATTAACTGTTTGACCATATCTGTAAACTTGGCGACAGTGTATTGAATTGCAGCCTCACAATTTGCTCTGTGACCATTTACCTAAATAGCATGAGTATCTGGTAAAGGGGCACTGTGTGTGTGTATGGAGGAGAGATCAAATATATATGTGTAGTGCAATAAAAAGAAAGCCTCTCTTTGATATTAGAGACGGTAATTGTTCTCCTGGTTTTGTTTTGTCTGTCTGATTCTGTTTACACAAACTACTGAAAACAAACTATTTATACCGAGCCAATTAACAGATAATGCCACTCTGAGTCAAGCTTCCCCATAAGTATAGCAGTGGCAGAGGGTTCATATAAAGAGATATTTAGTTTAATAACTATAATGGTGAGGACATCTTGCTAGTGTTCCGTCAATATATTGTTCAGGGTTTCACCAAGTATCAAACTTGTAGCAATAAAGGCTAAAACAATAAAGAGACCCTAGTGCACTAAGTTCAGCCTTTCACATATTTATATTATGCTGTTGATCCAAAAGAATGCCATTTCTGCCATCATGTTTTTGTAAAGATTACGAGGTTGAAAGGTGGTCCATTTTAGGTTAGTGAAGCCCCAGTTTGATGAAGTTGAGTGGTTGGCGGTGGGATTAAATTTACTATGTTAGACTGGAGCCTAACATTTGGCTAACCATAAAGACATTTTAGTTGATTTGCATATGGGATTTCTTAACCCCTTAAGGACACAACTTCTGGAATAAAAGAGAATCATGACGGAATATTTCCGTCATGTGTCCTTAAGGTGTTAAACACTGAAGCAGTGTTTGAGCAAATTTGTTTCTAAAGAGAGCTTGTGTTTAATGATCCAATTTCTACAACCCTTATATTGTGACTGCGGTTTTTATATCCCATGTGTTCTGCGTGTGTGTTTACATATAACTACAGAATGGGACCAGACTTTGCAGGAATAAAACAAGGCTTATATCTCACTTTTACAGCATGCACAGACAGATATGATTAAAGCATTTGTGGCAAATGTACGTCTGCAATGATATGAGCAGAGTACTTCTCCATATTGGGGCTTGATAGAACTTGCCACCCCGATTCCATGTCTACATAATTTGGATATCCAAACACCCCAAGCATTATAAACCAGAAAATCTCCTCTCAATGACAGGCTTTTCTTTACCTTTTGTATTGGTCTGTGTGTATTGTACTGTCCTTTTCCCCAATTGTACAGCACTTTTGAATATGTTGGAGCTTTATAAATGCCATTAAGAATAATATTATGATTGGTTTTCTCTTGTATGCAAGAGAAATATGACACCGAATGAATTACCCAGGATCGCTGGATTCTCCGCTAAACCTAGAGCCTTTAAGGAAAATCGGATAAGTTCCCAAGTGATGTCTATTGCTTGGCAGGAATAAGTAACTAACAAGGGATTCAGGACTAATTGTCATCTCTGTCTGACCTTGGCTCGAAGTGTTCTAAAAGTCATGTGATGTGCAGTACTCAAAGTAACACTGCTGCACATCTCCATTCGCTTTTTCAGAGATTCTTGGGCCCTCCAGCTTAGTGTGTTGGGACGTCAGGGCTGTGTGGGGCGCTGTGTGTATGAATATCCTTTTTGTTTTTGTGCTTTCTCTCAGCAGCAGCTGAAAAAACAATGCACAGTTAATGTGAGCTATGTAATTAGAGCTTGGGTGCTGAGTAGGCGAAAGTGAGCTTGTTGCGGGAGCAGGTGTTTCGGTTTTGCCATAAGGGAAATAGTCTCCTTGTTGTTTTTGGATACAGTGTTCATGTTTTACAGATTTATACACAGAATATTGCAATATGCCAGTAGTACTGTGTGCACACCTAATGTGTGCCTGCTTTAGAGCTTCAAATTAAATTATTTCACTCTAAAATGATTCTCAGTCACTACATGTTATATTTTTCTTTCGAAGGGACTTGATCAGGACCTGACAACCTTCCAGGGAATTCATTAACCACTTAACGGTCTATGCCGTCATGTAGTGGATGGCTTTGATACTCAGTGACTGCATAGACCATCATGCAGTAAAAGTACCAGCAGTGGTTAAATCTCTGCTGGTGACACAGAACCCCAGGTATATTTTGATATCTGGGGGTTCACTCTATCAGCAAGGGCCAGAGTTAGTAGCCTCAGACTCATCTTTGCTCTGTTTTCCGTGCTTAAATTGAGCACTGCAACCAGTGATTTAAATGCTCACCCCAGGAAACCAGAATATCAATAGATAGCTTGGGGCCCCAAGCTGACAGTGTGCTGCATGCAGAGCGCAAAGTGAGATTGACATGCAGCTCTTTCAATGGGGATTTAAATCCCCATAGACTGCAATGCAGTGTGAAAGGGTTAAATTCCTGCTCACACCAGGAAACCTTGAGCTCCACTCTGTCAGCTGGGGACATTTTTAGTTGCCACAAACCTTTTGATGTGCTGCATGCAATGCTGAAAGTTTGCACTGCATATAGACATTTATATCCATAGAGAACACTGCAGCTGAATGATCAAGCTCAATTACAGTCATTCTCTTACTGGATGTGGTGCTTGGGATACATCCAGTGTCTGAACAGGCTCTGGAGGGTTACCACCCATGCCCCAATGTCATTTTCCTGCTGGGCTTTGTCAGTTATCCTATGGTAAAGATATAAAGCTGGTATACTGAAAATAGCCAGTAGATGGTAGCAACATACCACTCTTTTTTTAACTTTAAATTCCCTTTGCTAATATCAGTACTGTTTTTAAAAGATGGAGACATTTAGGATTGGAATTAAATTAGAAATTAAGATTGAGGATTAAGATTAGATTTAGAATAAATATTAGGTTTAGTATTCGGTTTATTAATAGGTGTATATTTAAAATGGGTTTCAAATTAATTTTGAAATTGAGATTAGGTTTCAGATTAGTGTTCAGATTTCAATTTGGATGAAGATAAGGTTCAGCAAGGGAATCCCTCTGCTGACATCAGCAGAGGGAATCCTTCTACCACTATTTATAGGGTTAAGATAGGGGTCCCTAAGATAAGGGACACTATAGTCACCAGAACAACTACAGCTTATTGAATTTGTTCTGGTGAGTAGAATCATTACCTTAAGGCTTTTTGCTGTAAGCACTGTCTTTTCAGAGAAAATGCAGTGCTTACATTACAGCCTAGCGATAACGTCACTGGCCACTCCTTAGATGGCTGTTAGAGATCCTTCCTGTGTCATGGCTGCCTAAAATGCATCCGAACATTCAGTGTTTCCACCTTCTGCATGCAGACACTGAACTTTCCTCATAGAGATTCATTGATTCAATGAGGAGATGCTGATTGACCAGGGCTGTGTTTGAATTGTGCTGGCTCTGCCCCTGATTTGCCTCCTCGTCAGTCTCAACCAATCCTGTAGAGAAGCACTGTGATTGGATCAGGCCACCACTTCTGATGATGTCAGCAGACAGCTTGCTCTTCTGAGGCAAACAGCATGCAGAGCTACAGCTTAAGGCTTGAATACAAGTAAGATTTTGCTATATTTAGGGAGGCATGAGGGGACCAGGAGGGCTAGATGGTGGTTTTAACACTATAGGATCAGGAATATGAAGTGATTTGAACTATGAAACTGCTACAGTGCCATAAAATGAGTAAAAGGCCCATGAAATTCATTGATTTTTATTGTAAAACCTGAAATAGTCATGTCTCTTGTGTGGCACTGTAACGTCGCACATTAGTGCCAAAGGCATACATTTGGAGTATTGATTTGATCAGAAGAGTTTGCTGAGCACAATTTGTGTGGTTTGATCAGTGGCACATATCAGATTTCAGAAATGGTTAATTAAATTGTAATTGGTATGTTAAAAATGGAAGAATAAAAAAAAATCACAAACTTTTTCATAAGCAGGTGAAAAAATGGCAATGATCTAACGCACAATATACACCATATGGGACACACTGAAAATTCGTAATTTGAACAGTCAAACTGCTATAAATTGAGACATAGGCCAATGAAATCCATCTATAAAAATTCTAACTGTAAAAACTGAAATGGTCAGGTCTCTTATGTGGCACTGTAGCTTCACAGAATAGTGGCAAAGGCCTACATTGGGGGTATCGTTGTACTCAGGAGATGTAGCTGTCCCAAATATGGGGTATTTTGTACAGTAGTAGCACCCATCAGGTACATGAAATACGTATGAAAAAGCCTCATTATATATGTGTATGTTAAAGATCAGAAAACTAAATTTTACTTTTGTTTTACCAATAATTTTACCAATATTTAGCAGGAATTGGCAGTTAATCGGCACATCAATTTAAAAGCCCCTTTTGTCCTGTAAAAACGTTATATAATATATTCGGTGCAGTGAATGAGAAAGCTGGAAATTGCAGTTGAACACACAGCGAAAATTACTTTGGTGACCTTCAAAGCATCATCCACAGAAGCAGAGGATCGCCCGCCGGAAACTGCGACCACCATCCAGATCCTCTGGAAGGGAAAAGGACTTGGTGCCTAAGGATACCCAAGTCCATGGACCAGAGATGCTGGCTATCCAACAGGTCTGGGGCTGGAGGAGAAATCTGCTTTGCTGCACCTTCGCTGCTCATTCCTTGATCTCCCTGATTCATACACACGACTCCTGCCGCTGGCGGGGATCGGCTGATCCCTCTACTGAGCCCACAGCCTGACACCCATTCTGACACTGGCAGTAGCTGCACCATGTGCTCTATTAGTTCATCTAAAATTGTTTAATGTTTAACCACCTGCTACTGTGCTTATTTTTTATGCTTATGATTTCATTTTACACACTGTACAGTAGGGAGAAATGTTGTATTACTGGAGGTGTGCCTCGGTGTCCAGTGGTCTTACATGTTACCCAGTCCTCATATGACTATGGACATCTTGTGAGATATAGCTTGTATTGTCCTGCTTTCTAACGTAGGCAATCAGTCATGCTATAATTACCGATCTAGTCAGTTACTTTAGCCTGTACCGTTATCTTCTCCTAATATCTCAATCCTGACGTGTCTTTTGCAAGCCTGATTCTTTTTTCTTTTATTTACAAAAAAATGAGCATTTCACTCTCAAGCCATGATTATGTTATGATTCAATTGTGCTTGTTTTCGCTGTTGTGGCGTTTCAGGCCTCCTCTGTTCACTTATGCATGGAAAAATAAAGATTGACAAAAAAAATGTTTTTAAATTAATTTGGTCCGTAAGGGGAAAAACAAACAAATTACACTTGGTCCTTAAGGGGGTTACTACCTTGATTTCCCCAAATCTGCATATGTAGAGTTTTCTCTCTCCCTTCTGACTCCAGCAATGCAAAGTGTGAGCTAATGACAGAATGCATGTGCCTCTAAGGACTGCAGGCTCAGATGTCATGGATAACAAATTCAGGACCAAACTGAGTATGTCTGAAGTCCATAGTAAGACTGGGCATTTTCCACAAGTGGTAATAATGACTAATGGCTTCTTTAATATAGCTAATACAGCATATAGAGAAAAGGGGGAGGTACAACAGCTGGATTGTAATCGTTATAGAGACTGCCAAAACATTTTTCCAGCAGTCTCTTAAAGGTGTTACCATTTTTAAAAAATAATTATTTCTTTTTGTGGTGCATTGAAATAGACATTGTTGCAAAATTACATAACATGAGGCTAGACAATGTTAATCTCAATTAAGGAGGTAAACAATATGTCACAGATACTGCACGTTTTTATATTAAGAGACGTGTGCTTAGGTGGCCTGTCTGATTGTGAGACAAGGTATGTACTTCAGAACCATAGAGACAAAAAACCTCAGGCAGGTCATGGGCTTTCATAAGCAATAGAGTAGGTGTTGAAACAGGCTGTAACTGAAGAGTGGTAGTACGCCCTGGGGACCCCCCTGCCATGCTTTAATCAGAGTGATCATAAACCGCGAGCTATATAGAGACGTTAGGAGAAAGCAAAAATAAAAACAGAGTCTTGAAAAATCCCACTAAGGTAAAGATGCATGACGGAGGCTGGCGTTGACTGCCACATCACGAGTCCAGAGTCTGCCTTCCCCTTCCAGTGGTAAGTGGCGTACATGCAAATAGGATAGGGGATAATCTGCTAAATATAGATACAATAAAGAAACATAGCGTTTAACTGTGTGGGGACTGACACTGATATATAATCACAATTGGTCACTCACAAATTTGTAGAATTAAAACAGCCTTGATTGGTATCTTTTCTTTCAGTATCCAGTGTATTGTCCCTCCTCACATGTTCATCATAGAGTAGATGTATGTATCTCAAAAGAGAAAGATATATGCAAAAATGTAGTACACTTTCAGAGTAAGGTAAAAAAGTATTTAATGACTTACATTTAAATATAAAACAAACAGCTTGTCACCATACACGTCCTACGCGTTTCGTCCTAGGTGTGGACTTCCTCGGGGACTTTGTGCAATAAAGTGCAGTAAAAAAATAATAGCAGCATAATAAACAATCCCCCCACAGTCCTTTTATACATCCCCTTTTGGTGTTAAACGTCTATCAGCTGGCATTCATTTTCGCGGTATGGAGCCCGATGACGTCATCGCGTACATCGCGGTGTAGAGCCAGGTGACGTCATCGCGTCCGTCGTATGCATTTCATCTTGCGTTTCACGGACCCGGAAGTGGGTCGCAGCCGTTGGTCTGTCTCTTATTCTATTACATGGGCTCAAAACGTATGTAAATGGATGGAAAAACCGAAAGGGGGGAGAGGAAAGCAATTAAAAAACTCTGGATGGCACTACTTTCAAAGAATAAAATAAAATCAGGAAGAATATATGTTCACAATACAATCTGTAGTTATAAATCTTATAGACACATCTCATTTTAATGAATAAAGGTTTATACAAAGACATGTGTTATTTGTCTATTCTACATATATATATATATATATATAATTCCTCTATTCTACATACATACATCATTCTCACAATTTATAGACCTCATATAAGAAAAAGGTACACAGAATATGTCAATATTACTACTGTTTAGCATTTTGTCCGTTT
Source organism: Pelobates fuscus (assembly GCF_036172605.1). Classification (NCBI taxonomy): domain Eukaryota; kingdom Metazoa; phylum Chordata; class Amphibia; order Anura; family Pelobatidae; genus Pelobates; species Pelobates fuscus. Next base: position 88,878,981 of record NC_086317.1, on the reverse strand, counting down.
GTAATACAGTATACATTGTTTATACATACATATAAATATTAGTATAGTTGGTGAAACCCATTTGTGTTGCACTTTTGTCTCTTTCTACTTAAAGGTGAATAGAATCCATTTATATCTTTAAATCGGATGAATTACAAAATATCATGTAAACAATGTTTGAAATTAGATTAAAAAAAAAAATAAGATACAAATAAAAATATTAATAATAAAAATAAAAATAAAATAACAAAATAAAAATAAAAAATATAATTGAGATCCTTAATTTTTCGAATGAGGGAAAAGTGCAATGATACCCACACACTCCACAAAGAGCAGAATATAAAAAGGTGGTTCATTTAATCTTCAAAAAAACTCCACAAATCGATGTCTAAATTTAAACCAAGAGGTTGGAGTGTTTTTAATTTGCTGATCCAAAAAGTCTCTCTTTGAGAGAGTTTTTTGGTCAAATTTCCTCCTCTCCAATATGGATCCACCTGCTCTATACCCAAAAAAGTGAAGCTCCGCCAATCAAATTTATTGCAAGTATTGCAATGTAATGGTACTATATGTTTCATTGATTTCTTTCTAATGTTGTTTTGATGTTCCAGTATTCTCTCTTTTAGTTTTCTACATGTTCTCCCCACATACTGTTTCCCGCAGGGGCATTGTAGCATATATACCACATTTCTCGTATTGCAATTAATATTAGATTTTATTTTAAATCTCTCTTTTGTGGTGAAGCTTGTAAAATCTCTTTTTTGTACAAATTTTAGATTTTTACAGGCTTTGCAGGAATTGCAAGGGGTGAAGCCACCAATATTCAAAGTCATACTTTTACATGGAATTTTTAAAGCATAGCTTGGGGCTAATACATTTTTTAGGTTTTTCGTTCTCCTAAAGATGACTGGTGTTTTTTTTGGTAAAACTTTTCCTAAAATGGGATCTTGGCGCAGGATGTCCCAATGTTTATTGAGGATCTTTTTTATTTTCCAGTGTTGTGTGTTGTATTGGGTGGTGAAGGAAAAATTATAATTATCCTTAGAATGTCTTTTGAGGTTAGAAGCTATCAAATCTCTTCTATTCTTTTTTCCTATTTCCTTAATTTCTTTGTCTAACAATGTTGTTTCATATTTTTTTGCCACAAATTTGTTTTTTAAGTGCTCGGCTTGTTCTCTAAAGTCTGAGTTCTTTGAACAATTTCTTCTTACTCGTATTAGCTGGCTTTTTGGTATGGTTTCCAACCATTTATCTTTATGGCAACTTTTTCTATGGATGAAGCTGTTGCCCTCCAGTGTATTGTCCCTCCTCACATGTTCATCATAGAGTAGATGTATGTATCTCAAAAGAGAAAGATATATGCAAAAATGTAGTACACTTTCAGAGTAAGGTAAAAAAGTATTTAATGACTTACATTTAAATATAAAACAAACAGCTTGTCACCATACACGTCCTACGCGTTTCGTCCTAGGTGTGGACTTCCTCGGGGACTTTGTGCAATAAAGTGCAGTAAAAAAATAATAGCAGCATAATAAACAATCCCCCCACAGTCCTTTTATACATCCCCTTTTGGTGTTAAACGTCTATCAGCTGGCATTCATTTTCGCGGTATGGAGCCCGATGACGTCATCGCGTACATCGCGGTGTAGAGCCAGGTGACGTCATCGCGTCCGTCGTATGCGTTTCATCTTGCGTTTCACGGACCCGGAAGTGGGTCGCAGCCGTTGGTCTGTCTCTTATTCTATTACATGGGCTCAAAACGTATGTAAATGGATGGAAAAACCGAAAGGGGGGAGAGGAAAGCAATTAAAAAACTCTGGATGGCACTACTTTCAAAGAATAAAATAAAATCAGGAAGAATATATGTTCACAATACAATCTGTAGTTATAAATCTTATAGACACATCTCATTTTAATGAATAAAGGTTTATACAAAGACATGTGTTATTTGTCTATTCTACATATATATATATATATATATATATATATATATATATAATTCCTCTATTCTACATACATACATCATTCTCACAATTTATAGACCTCATATAAGAAAAAGGTACACAGAATATGTCAATATTACTACTGTTTAGCATTTTGTCCGTTTGTAATACAGTATACATTGTTTATACATACATATAAATATTAGTATAGTTGGTGAAACCCATTTGTGTTGCACTTTTGTCTCTTTCTACTTAAAGGTGAATAGAATCCATTTATATCTTTAAATCGGATGAATTACAAAATATCATGTAAACAATGTTTGAAATTAGATAAAAAAAATAAAATAAGATACAAATAAAAATATTAATAATAATAATAAAAATAAAAATAAAATAACAAAATAAAAATAAAAAATATAATTGAGATCCTTAATTTTTCGAATGAGGGAAAAGTGCAATGATACCCACACACTCCACAAAGAGCAGAATATAAAAAGGTGGTTCATTTAATCTTCAAAAAAACTCCACAAATCGATGTCTAAATTTAAACCAAGAGGTTGGAGTGTTTTTAATTTGCTGATCCAAAAAGTCTCTCTTTGAGAGAGTTTTTTGGTCAAATTTCCTCCTCTCCAATATGGATCCACCTGCTCTATACCCAAAAAAGTGAAGCTCCGCCAATCAAATTTATTGCAAGTATTGCAATGTAATGGTACTATATGTTTCATTGATTTCTTTCTAATGTTGTTTTGATGTTCCAGTATTCTCTCTTTTAGTTTTCTACATGTTCTCCCCACATACTGTTTCCCGCAGGGGCATTGTAGCATATATACCACATTTCTCGTATTGCAATTAATATTAGATTTTATTTTAAATCTCTCTTTTGTGGTGAAGCTTGTAAAATCTCTTTTTTGTACAAATTTTAGATTTTTACAGGCTTTGCAGGAATTGCAAGGGGTGAAGCCACCAATATTCAAAGTCATACTTTTACATGGAATTTTTAAAGCATAGCTTGGGGCTAATACATTTTTTAGGTTTTTCGTTCTCCTAAAGATGACTGGTGTTTTTTTTGGTAAAACTTTTCCTAAAATGGGATCTTGGCGCAGGATGTCCCAATGTTTATTGAGGATCTTTTTTATTTTCCAGTGTTGTGTGTTGTATTGGGTGGTGAAGGAAAAATTATAATTATCCTTAGAATGTCTTTTGAGGTTAGAAGCTATCAAATCTCTTCTATTCTTTTTTACTATTTCCTTAATTTCTTTGTCTAACAATGTTGTTTCATATTTTTTTGCCACAAATTTGTTTTTTAAGTGCTCGGCTTGTTCTCTAAAGTCTGAGTTCTTTGAACAATTTCTTCTTACTCGTATTAGCTGGCTTTTTGGTATGGTTTCCAACCATTTATCTTTATGGCAACTTTTTCTATGGATGAAGCTGTTGCCCTCCGTTTTTTTAAAAAAAACATTTTGATTGAATCTGGTTGTTTTCTACAAAGAGGTTTAGATCAAGGAAATTAATAGTAGTAGTGTTTGTTTCGTGTGTAAATTTTAGACCATAATCATTTTGATGAATGTAATCTATAAATAATGACAGATCGTCCTGTGGCCCTTGCCAAATTAATATGATGTCATCAATAAAACGTTTCCATAGGACCAGGTTCGCTACCCAGCTATGCCCACTCCATATGTGGTTGGATTCCCAATCCCATAACATGAGGCTAGACAATGTTAATCTCAATTAAGGAGGTAAACAATATGTCACAGATACTGCACGTTTTTATATTAAGAGACGTGTGCTTAGGTGGCCTGTCTGATTGTGAGACAAGGTATGTACTTCAGAACCATAGAGACAAAAAACCTCAGGCAGGTCATGGGCTTTCATAAGCAATAGAGTAGGTGTTGAAACAGGCTGGTAACTGAAGAGTGGTAGTACGCCCTGGGGACCCCCCTGCCATGCTTTAATCAGAGTGATCATAAACAGCGAGCTATATAGAGACGTTAGGAGAAAGCAAAAATAAAAACACTCGAAAAATCCCACTAAGGTAAAGATGCATGACGGAGGCTGGCGTTGACTGCCACATCACGAGTCCAGAGTCTGCCTTCCCCTTCCAGTGGTAAGTGGCGTACACAATGTGGTGTAGCTGTAATATGGTTAGAAGATATCACGTCAGCGAATACCCTCTAACGGTTTGATGACTTCTAGCTTAGGTCTGGCTATTTTCCAGCATTGCAGCCTTGTACCCACGGTGTCGCAGGTTGGGACCATTAGAGGAAGCAATGTCTTTCTATTTGTGTCCGCCACCTGGTTAGGCCCGAGAGTGATTTCTTTAGGGTCGAGGAGTGTTGGCTGGCTCCAAGCTGTTGGCATTTTAAATGTGAATTTATTTGCATGTTAATCTACCCTCTCGGACAAAAAGGTCACAATTTCTGGTGCAAAGCTGCCCCCAACGACCATTAATATACTTAAATTTGTAATAAAGGGATTTCAGACTAAAAGTAACCCTTCGTTGTCTTTTTGTTCCTTTAACTATTCAGTAATTATCCCCCCAAAGAAAACATGCATGTATGTTTTCTCTGTGGGTATGCGAAAAAACAGTTTGCAAATGCTGCAGACCTCGGCATGCTCTCCTCTCTTTGCCTGTCACAGACATTTTCATTATTCAGAGGCTTCTTATTGAGAAGGAATTAAGTAAGGCAGGCATGTCCCTCTCACTTTCCTCCCTGCCTACTACCCGTTATAAAAACTTACGCTGAAGTGCTTTGTGTCTAGAGTGTTCCTTTAAAATAGATACAAATCAAGCCAAGTACGGTATTTGAATGTGATTACAAAATTGTAGTTGGCTACCTCTCTGGGGTATCATATACTGTGATCATTGTTCAAATGAAATATTATAGCCCATTTATAAAAGTCTTTATTAATAAAAAAAAATATGCAACTAATTTACAAGCAATATGGCTAGCACAGTGTATAGATCTATATAGTTATGTAATGTGTGTGTATATTTATTAGAATTATTACCTTTTCAGTCCATGTGGTATCTTGTCATAAGCATGTACTAGAATTTCTTGTTTAGTATTCTAGATTGGTGTGACACAGCCTATCACGTAAAATATGCCATGTTGACCATAATAATTCTGTTCTCTAAAATGCATTATTGATTTTTGTCCCTTATTAACCGCTCCCATGCTGTCAACATCTAGCTCATTGTGTAAACAAAGCCACGACTTCTGCTATCCTTCTGATCGGTTTACTGTGACTGAGTTTTTATGGAAGACTTAAATGTGCAGACTTAAAGGAAATCTGTCATTTTAATTTGGTATTTGGGGTCCAGTAGGGTGTCAAACGTGAAATGGGTATCCTCATTCTGCACAGATAGGGGCAACACTTGTTGCCTTTAGAAAAGTAATGGCTGACCCTGGCACTGCAAGTGATTGAAAACTACTTTTCCCCTAATGCTTGCCAGCTATCTGCAGTGCTGAACAAAACTCTGGCTAAATTAGCTCCTTGCAGTTCAAAACATTGTCCTTGGTCATTGTTTTTTTTTTTTTTTTTGTTTGTTTAATTAAAGCTATAGAATTCCATTCTCTGCTAACACTGTTTCTTTTACATAGCTTTTCAATCCGCTCTGCATTCTGTTTTTCTCCTCCATGGCAATGGAAGATGGGGGCAGGATTTAAAATTGTATGGCAGTGTTTGTTTTACTTTCCGTGCCAAAGGAAAGGGTGCGAATTATACTGGCCGTCTTTCAGTGTAGTTATTAACTCTGACTGGGTAGGCTGCTAATTGGATGATTGCCACAATTAAGGAATGTGGTACTTTCATTCAATGCTTCCTGGCTAGACTGATTGCTGCAGCCGTTTTACTTTGAACCAATACACTTAAGTTTAAATTAGTAACGCAGGCTTGCTTTGTTTCAATTTTCATTTTTTTTTTTCTCTCTCATACCTCTGAAGTCTTTAGGTTTACAGAGTTACTAGCAGCTAAAAGTCTCGAAATATATGAATAAGACAAAGCAAAAGTACAGAGAAAATCCAGGTGGGAAACTCATTATTTTGGCAACCTTGGAACTCATCCTTGAGGTGTAGGTGATGTGCGTCTAGGCACTGGGAGCAGGGGGTTTATGTATGGATTACCCTTTAACCATAAGAATAGGCAATTAAGTCAAAATGAAGTGTAAGAACAGACAAACACCTCAATAGCTTTGGTTAGTTCCTACTCTATTTTTTATGCTAAATTCATAAAGCAAACAAAATAAAGAAACGTGTTAGAATGGTGAGAAACACGAACAAGCTTGTGTTACTATGTTGGGGAATGCCAAGTTCCAAATGAGCATAATATATAAATAAGTGGCTTCATTACCTAGCTAACGTACTTAATCAAATAGTAAAAATAAAGTGCACAAAGCCACAGCAAATTAATAAATACATTTAAATAAGATATATTGGTGTAGAAATACTGAAGAAAAAAAAAAAAGAAAAAGTGAATATTTAAACACAGCCTTTATTAAATGTTGTATGATTATAAAACCAGGGAATAATTAAAAGAAAAAGGCTACCAAGGTTGGTGTGATGCTGATGTCTGTAGCAGAGTAATCTAGACTTGCAGTTTCTACATAAAACAAATACCATATATACTCGAGTATAAGCCGACCCGAATATAAGCCGAAGCCCCTAATTTTACCCCAAAAAACTGGGAAAACTTATTGACTCGAGTATAAGACTAGGGTGGGAAATGCAGCAGCTACTGGTACATTTCTAAATAAAATTAGATCCTAAAAAAAATTATATTAATTGAATATTTATTTACAGTGTGTGTATATAATGAATGCAGTGCGTGTGTGTGATGCAGAGTGTGTTGCAGAGCCTTGGTGGGGGTGGGCATTTTTATTATTATTTTTTAAATTATTCTTGTAATATTATTTTTTGTTTGTTTTAGTAGTAATTTCTTTTTTTATTATTAAAGGACCACTCTAGGCACCCAGACCACTTCAGCTTAATGAAGTGGTCTGGGTGCCAGATCCAGCTAGGGTTAACCCATTTTTTCATAAACATAGCAGTTTCAGAGAAACTGCTATGTTTGTGAATGGGTTAAGCCTTCCCCCTAATCCTCTAGTGGCTGTCTCATTGACAGCTGCTAGAGGTGCTTGCGTGATTCTCACTGTGAAAATCACAGTGAGAGCACGCAAGCGTCCATAGGAAAGCATTATGAATGCTTTCCTATGTGACCGGCTGAATGCGCGCGCAGCTCTTGCCGCGCGTGCGCATTCAGCCGACGGGGAGGAGAAGAGGAGGATCGGAGGAGGAGAGCTCTCCGCCCACCGCTGGAAAAAGGTAAGTTTTAACGCCTTACCCCTTTCCAGAGCCGGGCGGGAGGGGGTCCCTGAGGGTGGGGGCACCCTCAGGATCACTCTAGTGCCAGGAAAACGAGTATGTTTTCCTGGCACTAGAGTGGTCCTTTAATATTTAATTATTATTTATATTTTTTTTTATTTTTTTTTTTCGTCCCCCCTCCCTGCTTGTTAGCTGGCCAGGGAGGGGGGCTCTCACTCCCTGGTGGTCCAGTGGATGGGCACTGTGTAGGAGGGGGGCTGGCAGAGAGCTGTTACTTACCTCTCCTGCAGCTCCTGTCAGCTCCCTCCTCCTCCGCGCCGGTCCGGTCAGCTCCCTCTGCAAGTCCCTGAGTAAGTCTCGCGGCCGCGCTATGACCCCGCGGCTCTTGCGAGACTTACACTGGGAGCTGACAGAGGAGCTGACCGGACCGGCGCGGAGGAGGAGGGAGCTTGCAGGAGAGGTAAGTAACAGCTCTCTGCCAGCCCCCCCTCCTACACAGCCCCATTGTCTGTATTATGGCAATGTAAGTTGCCATAATACAGACATTGACTCGAGTATAAGTCGAGTTGGGGATTTTTCGTTTATGGCAGTGAGGAATTTTCTCTGTCAGGCCTTTTCCCTTGCCATGGCCTTTTATATCAATTTGCAACTCTGTATTTCTCCTCGTTCCCAAACCATATGGCGAGTAGCCCCAATGAAAGATACAAGACAAGGTAAGGTTCAAAGTGACGTCTGAGCGTTTAAAGGTACACTGTAGGCACCCAGACCACTTCTGCCCATTGGAGTGATCTGGGTGCCAACTCCCACTACTCTTAACCTTGCCAGTGTAATTATTGCAGTCTTTTATAAACTGCAATAATTACCTTGCAGGGTTAACTCCACCTCTAGTGGCTGTCTACTAGATAACACCTATTATCTGTTACATGATATTCTACAGCTCTTAATTGTCTAGGGGTATATTCACTAAGCATTGGATATAGATAAAGTATATTATTTCAAATAGCTGACATGTTAACCAATTTTAAACAGACTTAACATCCTGTCATCTGTAGCTTGAGCCTTGGGTCAGTATAGGCAAAGTGTATTATTCCCAACAGTTTATTATCAGAAGCAGATATAGAAGTAGCAGGAATAATGGTAGAAAATTACATCAGCAGGGAGAGGCAATGCAGAAGGAGAGATATAGAGCCCTGTTTTTAGATATATTGATGTTTAATGTTTATTTTCTGATAGAAGGACTTTAGTGTCTAACACGTAGGAGAGCACATTTTAATTACCACATGTCTTACATTTTAGCTGAAAGCACTATTACTTGTACTTGTCACGTCTCTGGAAATTACACCACTGAATAAAAACGTTGTCTGTAATTGTGATGAGCGTTTTTCCTCACGGGATGCATCGTGTTCTTATAAAATGTGTGTTTGGAATCTAGCAAATGACATTACAATCCTGTTTAGTCCAGGCATAGCAAAGGCACAGAATGCAAATGAGGCGTTTTTGTGCTATGTACAAATAGTGCCATGCTCAACATTAGGCTTGTTTTCTGAAGCTTTTGCTATTTTATTCCCTTGTGTGTGCGCCAAAATATGCCTTACTATACTTTTCCCTCTTCAATCAGTTTATCTTCCAGTTTCATTTGGGATATTTTTTTTTTTGGTCCACAAATATGTCACTACTGATGTATAAAAAAAAATGTGTAGGAGTGTGTCTTGAGACCACCATCTGTAGAGTAATACCTCCAAACATTGTAAAATAAGAAGTAAGGACAGGTGTGAGTGGAGCTAAAGGGGTATTTCAATCATGTTCTTGGTGACACAAAGTGGGAGGTCCTGCCTGGAAAGGGAGCGGGACACCTAGAAAAGGGGGAATTTTTGTAAGCATTTGCATCAGGCCCCCATATGATCAACCCTCAATCTTTCTGACATTAGACCTCACCTGTGTAATTAGAGTGTGACAGATGAGGCATAGACCTCGATTTAATAAATTTGCTGTGCATTTCTCAGTTTTGTGGGCTAGGTAAGTTGTCTTATTGCATTTGAGACAATGGGGACTATGGCATCCGAGCATGAGATGGAGGAGTCAGTAGCTGCATTGTTGTGGTTATGAGGAGGGCCTCCAGGACTTATTCAGGCGCCATCTTGGGAGATTGTCTGTGTGCAGTGGGATGCTGGGAATAGAAAATCAACAGCAACTTCTTTTTTGTGGTTCTTCTCTTGTGATGCTCTCATGTTTAGAAGTTGTGGGGTAACCTCCAGTATAAGGTACAAGTGCTGAATTTGTTTGCCAAAGGCTTTTTTGGGGGGCGTGGTGACCAGAGCTCTCAGCTCAGCTGTCCATACAGCTCTACATCCAAGCCACACCCCCCATTTTATAAAATGTTTTGCTGTGAAAAAGTACATGTTATCTCTGCTTAAATAAGTTTGATTAACTTGATTAATAAAATTCATTAACGAAAAATGTAAATATGGCACAAATATACAGCCACATATGCTTTTTTTATTTTTTATTATTTTTTTATTTTTTTTTACTGGAAAACTATATAGCAATAAACAGAGACAAGCAATGCCATCTTTCAACCACGACACTTAAAATTACGGGACCGGGCAACCCATTTCTGCTGCCATTGTTGGATAAAACTTACAACAGCTTCAGCCTGCCACCAGAGTCCAGACATTGCACAGTATTGAGTTGGCTATACGGACTTAACACACAGTAATAATGAACATAATTCATATTTGCTCTATTTATGGCAACCAATTATATGATGCTTCGAATTGTAAAACCGCATAATAATAATAAAAGACATACAGGAGTTAAAGTTAATGTAAAGGTTCCAGATAGGATCATACAGCCCAGGATTGAAGAAGAAGCTGTTGTCTCATTAGGGAATAACATTTTCATACTCTGCTTTTCTCTTGCAGTCTGGCTGACAACCCAGAATCACAGCACTTTGGTGACTGAGCGTAGTGCAGTACCTTTCCTACCTGTTAATCCAGAGTACTCTGCCACAAGGAACCAGGTAAGCCAATGGTTAGGTCACCTGGTCTGTGCATGCAGCTTGGAGCTTTCATTGTTCATTTGCATAATTTATTAGTGTCTCTGTTGGTATCTTGAAAGACATGTATTAACCATAAATAAACCAAGAATGTCATAACAGCTGTTTGTTGCTAGCATTCTTGCCAGAAATATCACAGTTAAAGTCCAAAGGTTTTAAGCCAGAAGATGACACTTTTGGTAGGTAGAGTGTACACTTAGCCTTTTGGCTGCTAACGTTCTGTAAAGACCCCTAGAGCATCTATCTGTAGGATGGACAATATTAGGTGTAGCCGGGAACAAGGCAGAAGGCCCTTGCATGTTCTCGTCTGGGCAGAGAAGAAAGGATCAGTAGGAGCCTCTAGCCCTCAAGATGCGGGACTCCTAAAGATTAGATTTCACTGCCCATAGTGACGATCTGGGGTCAAGTCCTGGGGAATAAAGTCTGGGAACTCACTCGAGTTCCACCCCCACCCCACCACCAAAAAAACTCAAAAACTTGTATAAAAACGTACACACACACTCAGGTGCACACATACACTTACAGACACACAAAGACACACACAAACACAGACACACACACACAAAATTCACAGATAGACACACATACTCTCACAGACACACACACACTCCCAGACACACACACACACACACATACACTCACAGACACACAAATACACATACATACACTCCCAGACACACACACATACACATACATACACTCACAGACACACAAACTCCCACACACACACACATACACTCCCAGACACACAACACACACACATATACACAAGAATTATTTGTATATTTTTTTAAAATTTAAAAATCCCTACCTGGAGAGCTGGCGTGGACCTGTCCCTGGGGTCCAGTGGGGCTTCAGTGCGGCCGGCTCTTGCACTTTTTTTAGAGCAGGAACGCCATTCCCGTTTGTGGTCCTGCAGGCACTCAGGGGGCGGCAAAAAATGCCGCCCCCAAATGCCCCTGTGTTCCCCCTGTCATGGGGGGCCCAAGAGGTGGCCTAAAGGCCACCTGAAGGACTCCCCCCCCCCCCCCCCCCCCGGACGGCTCTTGTCTCGCTGTCAGACGCGGCGAGGGAGCTGTGTTCTCTCTGCTCCCTCTCGCCGCTCGGGCTGTCTACTGATGCCGGGAGCCGGAAATTACGTCATATTCCGGCTCCCAGCATCAGAAAACGGCGCGCGGCGAGAGGGAGCAGAGAGAACACAGCTCCCTCGCCGCGTCTGACAGCGAGACCAGAGCCGGCCGGGGGGGGGGGTCCTTCAGGTGGCCTTTAGGCCACCTCTTGGGCCCCCCATGACAGGGGGAACACAGGGGCATTTGGGGGCGGCATTTTTTGCCGCCCCCTGAGTGCCTGCAGGACCACAAACGGGAATGGCGTTCCTGCTCTAAAAAAAGTGCAGGAACGCCGTTACCACGCGTTCCTGCAGGACTCGAGCCCTGGTGACGATATTTTACAAAGTTGAGTTGATCAGCACTTTGATGTCCACCTCACACTTAAAAAAAAAAAAATAATAATAATAATTCTGCTCTTTGTGGCTGGGCATTTGGTTCATATAGATCCTGTATATCCTGTATATAGATCCTGTATAGCTATAATTAAATATCAGGCTAATGCTAAATTAACCTACACAAATGCAGGCAGGAGATCTAAAGTGTGACAGAGTGAGCTGTGTTTGCCCATATACCTATTGTTGAATGACACAGTCAGGGTTACTAAAGTGAGAATTCTAATAAAATGTAAAAGTTGTCAAATTATGTTAGAATTCTCACTTTAGTGAAAAAAATGTAAGTTGCGGGACTAGCAGAGCATATTTGTTATCCTCTAGCGCAGGGGTTCCCAATTAATTTGTCCCTTGGAATCCTTTGACATAGTGTATCAACATCGTAGCCCTCCCATTAAAAAAAACAAAACATTACATAAACTTTTTTTTTTGTATGTGCCGCTATGTGTCTGTGTGTCAAGGTGTGTGTATCTGTGTTTATGTGTCAATGTGTATCTGTGTGTGTATGTATCTGACACACAAATACACATTGGCACATTGTGGCACACACATACACACCTTAACACACAGTGTGATCTATGTGTGTGTGTGTGTGTGTGTATATGTGTGTATCTGTATTTGTATGTGCCGGTGTGTGTTTGGGATTCCCCAGTGGCCATCCTGGTAAGCTTTTAGAACAGGCCTTTTAGAGCTACATCTGACTTACTGACTTACCTCTTAATTTTAGGAGGTACGGCATAGGATAATTCACCTAAAAATCTGACTTTTCATAGGTCGCTGTTTGTTTGAGAGTTGCAATTTGAATGTAAAATTATGATTAAAAGGAACTCTTAAGAATCCCCACATAAAATGTATAGTAAAAAGTAATTATACGGTAGATTAAACTACCACTAGTAATGTCCATTATTTCACATTAATGATGTGCCTGACGATTTAGTGCAAGTGTGTCTGGTATTTTAAGTTGCCACTCATTGCTAAATTAGCCCAAAATCCTTTGTATCAAAATGGAGAATGTTTAAAGGGGGAGATTTATTAAACTATTGCTGACTGCTTTGCATCTTTTGGTTTAGTTTATTTTTTAACTTTTTTTTGAGCAGTTTATTAAATTTTAATTTTTTTGTCATATGTTGCTTCATTTACACCGTAACTGGCATTTTTGAATGTACAACTTATTATTATTATTATTATTATTTTTATTTCTAACTCAACTGATTTGTCAAATCTTTGTCACTTTTTTCCACCTCTATTTCACTATTTTTGTAAAAAAAAAATTTAGCCACTTTAAAATGGTTATTTCTATGAAAATCTGCAGAATTTAGGTAGAGAAACATCAACACTTGTATACCATTTTTTAGAACACTTTAATAAATTGAACAGATTAGAGACCAATAATAAGACCGTTTCAGAACACTTAGATACATCTCCCACGATGTGTCAGAGAGAAGCATTTTGCATAAAGAGACATTCTGCAAAGCATCTAATTGAAGATGTAATTTTCCGCTGTTACTGGTTCACCCAGAAAGCAGTTTAAGCTATAATAAGAAGTACTCTTAACTTGGCCAATTTATTGTTTAATGTTTTTTCGATAAAAAAACCCAAAAAAACCACTTTTTTATTTTTTTATTTTAACATGTTCTGATTAACATGATAAACTCTTTACACTTGATTCATTGTATCTGTAGTGAGTTCTTTTTCTAACCTGGCTCCATACATCTGTCTGGCAGGGACGTCAGAAGCTGGCACGATTCAATGCACGGGAGTTTGCCACTTTGATAATAGATATCCTCAGTGAAGCCAAGAGACGGCAGCAGGGCAAGACCTCTGTGATCTCCACAGGTTAGTCCTTACAGCTGTGTGTGTGTACAGATTCAGAAAGGATCTTGCCATTTTTGATTGTTTATACCTTGTTACAAAATATTTTAGATTATTCATTGTAGTTACTATGTCTGTATGTTCAATGGGTTTTAAAATTAATCAAGCACAACCTATCTCCAGTTCTCTTTGAGAAAGAGAGAGAGACACACATACACACATGCTTGTGACCAACGCTACATGTTAAGAGATGACATTTGTAGGACTTTCAGTGACTTTGTCCATTAAATGTTTTTGTTTTGTTTGTTTTTGTTCCTAATTCTGAGATATAATGACCTTATTTCCTATATTCATTCCCTGAATGAACATCTTGTCTCATATGACTTTTATATCCATTTCCTGTGTTTTCTTTAACTGTTCTGTGAGTTTTTCCCATATTTTGTTTAATTGTTGTTCATTGTTCTGCATGTGACTAAGTTTTGTTTGTATCTTTTGCCATTGGACAGATGTGTAATGTAAGTAGAAAAAGTATTCTTAGAAAATGTAGTATAGATTTTTTTTATTTCTTTTAATAGTCTTGTTCTATTAAACTTTTAATTTAGTTTAAGTTCCAATTTAAACTGTAAGAACTAAACTGATCTCGTTAAGGACCTTGTCTTATTTGATATTTTCTTTTTTATATATATAATCTTCGTTTGCCACTTCATGATAGCATAAATGGACTATAGGGCACAATGTGATCAATTACTACAATTATTCATACCTTCATTTTGTTTGATTCTCACAGACAGTTAGTGGGTTTTGAGATACATGTTCCTCCACCAAAAAACAAACAAACAAAAAATATAAGCACAACTGCTTATTTCTTTATCTGGAGTTCTCAGAGCCTGCCGTTGCCATCCAAGGATATATTTGTATTGAAACCTCTGTGTTATCTAGGATTTGATCAATTTGAATGTATACCTCCACATTATCTTGGCAGATGCGGATGGGATGGGTATTGGTTGCCTAGAGAACCTGCTTTTTGTCAAAATGATTTGACTATCATTGTAGTAATTACTGGTGAATTGTAGTAATTACTAAAATAATTTTCTAGCAGAATAAAACACACAACTTTGTTTTTTTGCATATCAGAAATGATCAGCTGAATCATGTTAACTTGAATTTTATATTGGTAATTTATTTTTTTTTTTTAATTATTTTGTATTTATTAATAAAGACGGTCAATTCCTCCTTGGCCCCTCATAGCGCATATAAGTAATTTATTAAGAAATCTTTTTAAGTGTATTATATAAATGTTCAGCACTGATTGTTCCTTGACTTTAGTATATGTTTGCTGAATGTTTTTTAAGGTTAGGAATGGTCTTTATTGTCAAAAGGGAGAACCTCTCATATCTTTTATTCCGAGCACATAGTAATCCATACATGTGAACAAAAAAATAAATAACGTAAGAGCTAGGAAGACTGATCTGGGGAGAGCAATGTGTAGAATTCATAGAGCCTATGGTAACCAGCATAAATTGTTCTACAGACAACCTAGACTATACTTTGAGGAATGCCAATGACTGTGATGACCAGCATGACTATGACAGTGTAGCATCTGATGAGGACACGGATCAAGAAGTGCTTTGGAATTCCAGGAACAACAGAGCCCGGGTGAGATAAGTAGCTGATATGAAAATGTTGGTTTCCCACAACAATGAAGTAATATTTCCCCTGTGACACTTTAAAAAGAATGTTGTGCAGTTACAGCTCAAGCAGGCTCCTATCCATACTTATGAAGCAATATATGTATTTGTAAGCCCATTATGTAAGATGTTGCATATCAGACTTACTACAGTTGTGACCCCTGTTTAACGTGGCAACATGGGGCCCATTCTCTTAGGTATATGCTGTTTTATAGTGGACATTTGTTTCAGTCTGTCAGTAAAGAACTATGACATGCCTTTTCCTTTGTGCTGCAGTGGGGACATCAGAAATATGGGTCAGACCTCCAATAGTATGTTACTGGTGCTGTTTCAATGGACTTTGGAATACCATTCAGCCCTCAGTAATATTAGTTCAGTTCTAGAATAGTTGACCATTAGTGTCATTAACTTCTATTCTACAGATATAACCAGTGATGATTTGACAGTGGAACTTTTGGATAAATATGCCATGAAAATCAGTACAAATAGTTGGTGACAGTTAAAATGCCTTATTACTAAAATAAATTATTAAAGGAACAGTATAGTCACCTAAAATTACTTTAGCTAAATAAAGCAGTTTTAGTGTATAGATCATTCCCCTGCTCCATTCCCTGTCATTTAGGAGTTAATTCACTTTGTTTCTGTTTATGCAGCCCTAGCCACACCTCCCCTGGCTATGATTGACAGAGCCTGCATGAAAAAAAAAACTGGTTTCACTTTTAAACAGATGTAATTTACCTTACATATTTGTATGTCAATCTAGAAATTAAACTTTAATCACATACAGGAGGCTCTTGCTGGGTCTAGCAAAGCTACTAACATAGCAGGGGATAAGAAAATCTTAATTAAACAGAACTTGCAATAAAGAAAGCCTAAATAGGGCTCTCTTTACAGGAAGTGTTTATGGAAGGCTGTGCAAGTCACATGCAGAGAGGTGTGACTAGGGTTCATAAACAAAGGGATTTAACTCCTAAATGGCAGAGGATTGAGCAGTGAGGCTGCAGGGGCATGTTCTATACACCAAAACTGCTTCATTAAGCTTAAGTTGTTCAGGTGACTAATAGTGTCCCTTTAAAATAAAATAAGGACTAATATGTGAGAGTTGGGGATAAAGATGCACGTATATAATAACCAACGTTTCCTGTAGCTTTGTATGTGGACACTAGAGAATGGGATATTTGTCTCATGCTGTTGCAGTTTGCATGTTTTGTTCTGGTTGAATGTTTGTGCATTCAAGCAAATTGATGATGAATAGGTCAGGAAAGGTAAAAGTGTAGTAGATTCCCAAGCTGTTGTAAACTGTATTTCATGTCTTTCTCAGCTAGGAATGTTTGGTGGAGAATGATGAGCATAGAGCTCCAACAATGAGTTGAAGAATTAATTGGCTAAGCATGTCGGATATTTGGAGCTAATTGAAGCTAATTCAGATAGTTTGTAAAAAAAATTCTGACTGTGTCAAGTTCTAAGTGATTGGTGTTCTCTGACTTGTCATTTCTCTTGTGGGTGTTTTTTTTTTTTTTTTTCGCTCTTCTTCTCTACTCTCTGTATAGAGCATGGACTCCTCAGACTTATCTGATGGCCCTATCACCCTGCAGGAGTACCTGGAGGTAAAGAAAGCCCTTGCAACATCTGATGCCAAGGTGCAGCAACTGATGAAAGTGAATAGCAATTTAAGTGAGGAGCTGCGACGACTCCAGAGAGAGGTACATATATGGTCACTTGTCTAACAGACTTTGGTTTAACACAATTGGGGCATGTAAATCCAAAATTGTTATTTGCATTTGTGGACACAGAATAACTTCAAGCAAAACATATTGAAATGTTCCCTAATCTCACTACTTGATGCTTCTATGGTGATTTGTGATTTGGCCAAGTACTCCTACTCCCAGATAGTGTAGGCCTGCTGAAAAGTATATTATATGTTTGAGGCCCTGTGCACTTTCTCTGATGATGCCTAATATTTTGTATTATTTCATATAGCTCTTGGTGAATATATATATATATATTTAATATTTGTGCTCAAAAGTTTGCATACCCTGGCGGAAATATTTACTGATCATGCAGAAAATATATTTTATTGAAGGATAGTGATCATATGAAGCCATTTCATATCACATAGTTGTTTGGCTCTTTTTTAAATCATAATGATAACAGAAATCACTCAAATGGCCCTGATCAAAAGTTTACATACCCGTGAATGTATGGCCTTGTTAGACAAACGAGGTGACACACCAGGTTAAAATGGCAATTAAAGGTTACTTTCCCACACCTGTGGCTTTTTAAATTGCAGTTAGTGTCTGCATATAAATAGTCAATGAGTTTGTTAGCTCTCACATGGATGCACTGAGCAGGCTAGATACTGAGCCATTGGGAGCAGAAAAGAACTGTAGTCCTGCTTAACAAGGTAATGGAACTTTATAAAGATGGAAAAGGATATAAAAAGATATCCAATGTCTTGAAAATGCCAGCCAGTACTGTTCAATCTCTTATTAAGAAGTGGAAAATGTGGGGATCTCTTGATACCAAGCTACGGTCAGGTAGACCAAGAAAGATTTCAGCCACAACTGCCAGAAGAATTGTTCGGGATACCAAGAAAAACACACAGGTAACCTCAGGAGAAATACAGGCTGCTCTGAAAAAAAGACAGTGTGGTTGTTTCAATGAGCATAATATGACAATACTTGAACAGAAATTAGCTGCATGGTCGAGTTGCCAGAAAAATAGCCTTTACTGCATCAATGCCACAAAAAAGCCCAGTTACAATATGCCCGAGAGCACCTTTACATGCTTCACAGCTTCTGGCACACTGTAATTTAGAGTGACGAGACCAAAATAGAGCTTTATGGTCACAACCATAAGCGCTATGTTTGGAGAGGGGTCAACAAGGCCTATAGTAAAAAGTATACTATCCCCATTGTGAAGTATGGTGGTGGCTCACTGATGTTTGGGGAGGGGGGAAATGGGGAGATCTAAAGGCACAGAGAATCTTGTAAAAATTGATGGCAAGATGAATGCTACATATCGGAAGATACTGGCAGACAATTTGCATTCTTCTGCACATGGAACGCTCTTGGATTTTCCAGCATGACAATGACCCCAAGCACAAGGCCAAGTGGACACAGTGGTTACAGCAGAAAAAGGTGAAGGTACTGGAGTGTCCATCACAGTCTACTGACCTTAATATCATCGAGCCACTCTGGTGAGATCTCAAACGTGCGTTCATTCAAGATGACCAAAGACTTTGCATGACCTGGAGGCAATTTGCCAAGACAAATGGGCAGCTATACCATCTGCAAGAATTAGGTGGTTTTAAACACACCTAATATAGGCAAAAATAATGGGATTAGTTACAGTATATAATCATACATTGCATAAGCCTGCCACAACGTCAATGTAATTTTTGCCTAGATTAGATGTTTAAAAAAAAAAAAAGAAAAAAATCTGTGAACATTGAAGTTGCCGTTTAGTGGATAAGTGAGTGCGCTGGATCTTGTATATTATATAAATTGACCCCAGCAGCACCCCATTTATGCATGTTCAGGTGAGTGCAGCCCCCTGCTTTTATATATATATATATATATATATATATATCAAGTAGGGGTTTACTATTGCCTAACTTCATTATATTCAAGTTATGTGCAAGTAATCCTCAATAGAGTAACTTATACTCTTAATGTACCATTTCTACAGATTCACAAGCTGCAATCCGAGAACTCACAGATTCGACATCAGACAGGCCCTTCTCCACCTCCTCCAGCAAATCCAGAGCGGACAGAGCACCAGTTGCCTGCAGCTCACCGGAGAGATCGTCAGGCATTCTCCATGTATGAACCAGGGGCGGCACTTAAACCTTTTGGACAACCCACAGATGACCTGGGCAACAGACTTCAGCCTTTCCACTCTGGGGTTTGTATTATTCTCTGTTTCTTTACTTATTTATTAGATTCATGCAATAGTTTGCCTGTCTTAGTATATTGGGGTCGCTACGTTTATTAAAGTGACAGTCGAATTAAATATCCTTTAATCTCCTAATGCAGGGATGTGATGTCTGTATGAGGTTAAACACATGTGTTTTTATTATTTAGGGAAACACCTAAATATAAAAACCAGACTTCTAACAGCAGTGAATACTAATGAGACGGGTGCGGCATGAAAACCTGCTGTCCAAAGCAGCACAACAATGTAACAAATTAAATAATTCTGCTGCACACCAAAATCTAATGCAAATATATAATTTATGTTTAATTATGAATTAATAAAGGAAATATATTTGTATTAGATATTAGTGTTCAGCAGAATTATTTAATTTGAGGATAAACACTTCACTTTTTTATTTTATTTTTTCTGGTCCAGGTTTGACACATGCTTTAAAGGGAACACTCCACTGCACAATAAAAAACATCACTGTTTAGTACCTATGGCCTTTAATGAAAACAAGCATGCATTTAATTACTACATTGGCGGTATATCTAAAAACAGCTTGTAAAAGCTGCAGATATCTTGTATGCAGCCTTTGCAATCCACCCTCTACATCCTTCGCCTCGAATTTCTGTGGCATTCTAAAATGCAGCTCAGTGAGAAGTCTTTCCAAGGCAATTGCCTGTCTCTTGATTTTAGCTTCACTGAGCTAAACAAAAATGGACGTAACAAGACCAGTTGTGGGGGTGTAACCAGGTTAAAGGGAAACTCCAGTGCCAGGAAAATGATCCGTTTTCCTGGCACTGGAGGGTCCCTCTCCCTCCCACCCCCCAATCCCCGGTTACTGAAGGGGTGAAAACCCCTTCAGTGACTTACCTGAGGCAGCGGCGATGTCCCTCGTCGCTGTCTCCGCCTCCGCGACGCTCCTCCTCTTCATTGCGTCGGACGGTGGGCGAGACTGATCTCGCCCACCGGCCGAGGGGACCTAATGCGCATGCGCGGCAATGCCGCGCATGCGCATTACGTCTCCCCATAGGAAAGCATTGAAAAATAATTTCAATGCTTTCCTATGGGGTTTTGAGCGACGCTGGAGGTCCTCACACAGCGTGAGGACGTCCAGCGACGCTCTAGCACAGGTTTCCTGTGCTAGAACCCAGGAAGTGACCTCTAGTGGCTGTCTAATAGACGGCCACTAGAGGTGGAGTTAACCCTGCAATGTAATTATTGCAGTTTATAAAAAAAACTGCAATAATTACACTTGCAGGGTTAAGAGTAGTGGGAGTTGCCACCCATTAAAGAGTGTCCCTTTAATTTATAAAAATGCCAATTTCTATTGAATTCTACACTTTTAGTAAAATGAAAGAAGAACAAAAAGCACACACTTTTCAGGGGGGTCGTAAGTGTCCCTTTAAGTGAGATTATGTATTTCAGTTATTCTGACTCATTACTTTTATATTTCACTTTGAAGATGGGTACTAGCAGATATGGAGGTGCATTGTCATATTTACCTAGTATAGTCACCCAGGAGAAAACGGTGTCAACTATCTGTTTTTCCTGATTCAGCTGACGTGAAAGGATTAACTACCTTGAAATCTGCAGTTCTGATAGCTTGTTAATGGAATGGGGGGCAGCACAGGAATCCCTGGATTGGACAAAGTGGCATTTAACTCTGTCCACTTCCTGCTTGACATCACCCCTGAAAATGGCAATTGTTTGTTTCATGGTGATCCACTCACTTTCAAGAACAGGGAGACATGTCAAGCATTTGAACTGTGTTCCCTTGTTTTTTTATTTATTTTATGTGCATGTGTTTGTGCGTATATCTACATACACACATATCACATATATACCAAGTGTGGGACATAACTATTCATAGGATAAGAAATCATTTTGGTGAATTGGGTTACCTACCGCCTGTGCTTGAATGACAGAACCATACAAACTTTGGTAACTTACACATATAATGTTGTGTATATATAACCAGGTGTTTTCCCAGTTTAGGATTCCTTAATATAAGCACCCTAGAAAGGGAAATATTATTGCAGATATCAGCTTGTGTAAGTTGATTTGTGATATGTCTACTCGGGTATTCTATATTGGATGTGTATGAGAATTTAAATGTTCATGTTCTTTAACCTTCTACAAATCTGAGTACGGTAATCTTTTTGGAACAGAGAATATCTATCAGGATCATGACTGCACCTCCCCTGTCATCCTTTATTTTTTCTGAATAGTTTAGCAAACAGCTTGACTTATTGATTATTCATAGACCTGCCAATTGATTTGAAAGCGTTTTAGGGTCTGGCGAGTATTCAGTTGAGCTCTCTGGCCTTGTAGCTCACTATATGTAATAAGGATTTTTGTTATCTTTTTAAAATATGTATTTGTTGTATAAGAGAGCACTTCCCCTGATCCTTGTCAAATAAAAAATAAAATAAAAACTTTACAACTGTCTATAACTGCCTTATGTGCTCCCCAAAAGGGTAGCCAGTTGAGATTTCAGTGGAGGTATAAACAAGGTTCTTTCTAGAATATAGTTTTTAACAGAGTGCCTCCAGTTTGAATGGACCATTTAGACTCCATATTCTATCTTTAGGGTGGCTCAAAGGAGAATGTATTGCGATAATAACCAAACATTGGTCCGACCATGTCTTTACACCAATCTCAGTAGTGTTTAAAAGATATAAGTGGCTTAATCGGAGGAAGATATAGTCTAACCTAGAGTACATCTTATGAGCAGTACAATAGAAGGTATAGTCTCATGAGATTTCGGCTTTACAACAATCTGTTAAATCCGTTCACCTCATCCTTCTTGCTACCCTGAGGCTAACCCTCAACCTCAGGGTTAACCTCATCCTCCTTGGTACTGAGCTTGATAAATAGGAAGCTGATGGTGTGGTATCTCTACAAAGATCCAGTTGGATGATCCCGTCATATTAGAAAACCTTCATGAAAATCATTTAATTTCCACAAACTAGTTATCAAAGCTTTATAGATGCAAATGTGTATCTACAATGTCATGGTTTTTATCTCCAATAAATTTGCCATCCTCATCTCGGACAACGTCCAGTGGCACAAAAGAAAAAAAAAATCTGTTTCTTGGCTTAATACTATAAACAACCCGTGTCAATAAAAAAAAATATATTTTTTTTTTTTAGTGAAATGGTTCTATTTTTTTTTGTTGGGGGGGTAAAGCAGTAAAACAATGAATACTCTTGTGTAAGTAGATCTGTGTTAAGCAGGGCAGATATTCCATAAACTGGCTACAGTTTTCCAGTCAATCATTCCCAGTCTGTATTCTGTGTATTTGGCAAATCATTGAGTAATGTTGGATGGGATCCTTATAATCCTTACATATAACTATACCTTGGTAAAAAGGCTCCGGTTGACAGCAGATATTTAGACCACTCCTTTTATGATATAATGTACAAATTATTATTTTTTGTTAATATAACTTCCTGTAAATTATTTACTACTGACTAGTAAATAACCAATTCTCAATGAATATATTTTAAGCATATCTCTTATTGTGATGGTCAAACAGCCACTGCTTGACTTAATAGCAGGAAAGCGGTTTATCGCCCTACCAGTGTTCCCTTACTTGAGTAAAACATCTTAATGTTCTCCTTATTAATTCTGGGAACCTTATCGTATGCATTAATTTTACCTGTTAATATTAGTGCTTGCTCTATACTGACCACAATAGTTACCCAGTCTATGTCCTGTCTGCCTTGTTTTACCAAAAGCCGTCTGAATGTTGCATTGGTGGAGGTGTGTGTTCTATGTTATTAACCTGATAATTATCCCATGTACATCTTGTGATATAGTATAGAGTTTTGGTGGTCTCTTTGTGTTTGTTTGCATGCCCCATGACACTCCCATTCCTGTTTTAGATCCGGAAAGGCATCTCTGCCTCTTCTGTGCCCTTCCCCCCTTTGTCCTCCCCTCTGTTCTCTGGACCCCTGGACACTGCTCGGAACATGGTGATGTACCCTCCCTTTCCTTATGTATTCACTTTTTATTGTGATATTTGGGATCATGTCAATGTTGGGGAGGGAAAGTTTTGTTGGAAGTAGATATATGGATGATCATCGCTGGCAACAGAAATGTCACTTCTTTTGACCTTTAACAATTTAAAAATAAATAGCCAGATGACAAATTATGTAAGGAGCTAAATCAGTTATAAACTGTTATATAACTAGCTGTAATTGTCCTGCAAGATAATTTTATTATTTTTATGTTTTAAAACAGTGTTGAGTCTTACAAGGATAACCTGCCCTGATGTTGATATTTTTTCATTATTTAGTTTTTTAGCTTGAATACAGTCGTGCTCCAATCAAAATAAGCAAACATAATAGATCCAAGTTGTTTATAACACAAAATGTAGTGATATTGTTTTTTGGTGTTTTTTTTTTGTTGAAATATAGATAAATGGCTAGCTGTGGGTAGAACTGAACTAATCTCTCAATTTTTCACTCCAGAGGCGTTGTTCTGTTCCAAATGTACCTTGAACCCAAAGTAAAAATTCGGAATCCACCCCTGCCTGTTCATCTCATAAAGAGACACACTCATTTATAAAACTCACAGTAATTGTGTGCTGTGTAATAACTAAATAATATAAAAGTATAATGTGATTTTAATTCGCCCTGTCCCTAGGCTGTTAAAGAAAAAACAGCAGCAACTATAACTCTATAACTCAGCAGAGATGTCAAAGTAGCTACAATGTATACAAATACATATAAACAAGAAAAGGTATAGAAAGGAGAATACATCCACTCAGTCACATAGAGATCAATAATCCCCAAAGTTCTATCAAACAAAGGGGCTTATCACCTTGAGGGGATAATGAGAGAGGAGTCAGACAGCAAAGCTCTCTTCTTAATCAGCCTGTCCAAAAATGTTGTAGAGCTCTGTGCATGGTCCAAGGCGTGAATGAAGCCATAGTATGATTCACTCCCCCAGTACTCACAATTACAGCAATACTCCGAGTAGTGACAGTGGCTTTGAAGAGGGAGGTGCACAGAACTCTTCGACTCACGGATTGAAAAAAAATGTATGATGGTACTAGGTCAACAGGGCTTAATCCTGCGTGCACATAGAAGCCACTGCCAATATTAAAATAAACTTAAATAGGAATCCTTACCCTGAGCGAAACCAGGGCTTGTTCTGGGCTACATTCAGAGCATCAGTCACTAAACAAACCCACCCCAGCAACGCCACTGCATCATTCTTTACTAATTTAATACTTTGCTTGTCTGCAAAATTCGTCGTCTTCCTTCTTATTCATGTCTGAAGCTATCCTTTAGTTTTAGCCTTATTGATAAAGCTATATTAGATAGCATGTGTTTTTAATTTGTTCACCTTTTAAATCTGTCGTAATGGGGATTTTTTTTCTGTAAACCACACAAAAAGTGACATATTTCCGGTCAAGATAATTATATAATTATATAAGATAACAGTACAGGCCTTTCTGTACAACTTGCATAGTAGCCGTTTTTCCCCTCTATAAATTACTTAATGATTAATGGGACAATATAGGCATCAAAACAACTTTAGCTCAATGAAGCAGTTTTGGTGTGTAGACCATGTCTGTGCAGTCTCGCTGTTCACTTATCTGCCTTTAGAAGTTAAATCACTTTGTTTATGTAGCCCTAATCATACAATGTCTTATCTCAGTCTCTGTTAATACACTGATAGACTCTGCAAGAGCCTCCTGTGTGTGTGAATAAAGTACAATTTACAGAGTAGGAGATAAAATCTTCTAAAGTGAGTTAACTACTGATTTTTTTTCCCCCATGCTGTCTGTGTGAGTCACAGCCAGGGGAGGTGAGGCTATGGCTGCATAAACAGAAACACAAATGATTTACCTCCTAAACAGCAGATAACTGAGCAGTGAGACTACAGGAGGCATGATCTGTATACCCATACTGCTTCATTAAGCTAAAGTTGGTTTAATTCCTATAGTGTCCCTTTAAGTGCATGGGGAATTTGGATGGGAATTAGATTAACAATTGTGTTTTCTGCAGCCTACCAAAGCGGATCGGCATGGCAGTGGCACAGACAGTGACTATGACAACACCCAAAGTACAGACACCGGCACTGGGTATGTAAACAAACTTGTGTGTATCCTAATTACAGTATAGCCATTCTGAACCATATTATTGACTTATTATTTAATGGATTTCTCCAACCTTTTTTCAGTGATGATGGTATAATAGGCTTGGAGGGCAGGGATTTAAAAAAAAAAAAAAAAAAAGGAAAAATGGGATTGGGAGGTGGGAGGGCTTCCCTCTGTGTAGGAAGGAGGGGAGACGGTCGAGACAAGAGCTTCTTCAGCCTTCAAGGAAGAAGCAGTTACGTCTGTCGCCAGCTTGCATTGTGCAATGATGACAGACATAATTTATGTACAGAATTGACATTAAGCAACTTTCTCCCCTGCATGCAATTAAAAATATATCTGGATGTAACAAAAACAGAATAAAAGAACTCTGACGACGGGCAAAAGCTTAGAGAAACTCAGTAGCTTCGGTTAATTCCCACTCAGGTCTCAACAGGTTTTTGCTCACGTGTGTCATTACAAAGGGAACCTGTACCATTTCTAGATCAGACTAATCTCACCCATGAGAGCAGTCCAAAACTGAAATGCTGGCAAGTACATCTGCACGAGGGATACAGCAACCCCTGATGAACCTATTGGCCTTATTCGGGCCTTGTCAGCTAGGTGTAACTGATGCCCCTCTAGGCACAGTGAGTACAGGGTCCACGTCTGGATTAATCTTTTACATCAAGCAGAACCCAAACAAATGCATTGCAACATAAACAGAATATGAGAACTTTGAGAAGGGTCAAAATCTTAGAGAAACCCGTTCAGGCCTCAACATGCTGAAACACTGCACATTCAGACTCCTCCCATCATGGTGGTTGGAGTAAACCTTTAAGATGCACATTTAACAATTTTATCCCATGTATACGTTTTGATCATTGCTATAACCAAAGGTTGCTAGCAGATGTATAAATAATGATATCTACTACTGAAGATTTTAGCTTGCATGTGATTACATCCTGGTGACAACACTATAGAATTTGAAATTCTTTCAGACTGCATTCAGAAAAACAGCATAATCAGTGGGAAAAGTATAGGGTACTTGTTGATTAATTGTCTGCAAGGCATCTGACCGCAAGTCCAATGCAAGGCATTCAACCTTAGTAACTCACTGCAGATGAGTTAATTTGTTCCAAACACTCTAGTCTTCTGGGTAGAAGGGGAGCCCTTTAAAATGTCAAGCACAAGAAAATTCTAATTAAGATGAAGTTTAGAAAAAGAGGCCACATTTTGTGTCACTGTCTAGTTAGAACCATCTGTTTCTGCTCATTTTAGGTTGGATGGAAGGAAGTATCTGGACTTATCAAGAGATGAGGATATCCATGCAGAGAATGAAGATGTGGAGTTGGAGTTGGACCCCACACTACCTAGCACAGAGGATGTGATCCTCCGGACAGAACAAGTGACCAAAAACATTCAGGAACTGCTGAGAGCTGCCCAGGAGTTCAAGCACGACAGGTGATTTAATGTGATTTTTTTCTGGCATGTAGTAAATGGCAAAAGGAGGTTTATGGGCTCATATTCCCACATCGTCATACATCAACACTTTCCCTGGTAAATAATAATATTATTGCATTGTCACTAGGCCTATTGGATACGGGTGTTTTTTGTCCGTTTTTTTTAAATTTGCAGTCCTCCAACATTGACTACTTTGATTTTCTGTATGTCAGAATGCTAGAATTAATTTTTCTCACTATAGAAAACAACAGTTAAAGCCCTGACTCTCGAAACCTGATGAGCTTGTGAAAATTTAGATTCTAGAAACTAGCTACATGAAGTTCTATGTATATCTGCTGCCATTTTTGTGAAAGTGTTTGAATACTTACAAGGATTGTAACAGCATACACTCTAAAATTAAGTGACAAACTGGCCTGATTTTAAATATGTTTATTAAAGTCGCAACGAAACGTAGGCAGACATTTTTTGAATTGCGAAAAAGAGCATTTGGTTGCCTGCGCAGAGGCATATAAGTCAGATGAGACCTGCAATAAATAAGACAAAGGCATTTAACAGGCATAATGACGCATTATGTAGGTTATTTAGTTATCTGGGCCATTCCTATGTCCATCTATGCGTGTGATGGCGCTTTCCGCATAAGTAGTCTACTATGTAATTAAATAAGCATGCAGGCAAATGAATTAAGTATGCAGTAACTTTGCGAGATTATTTTTTGCTTCGGATAAAACCGAAGAAACTATATCCATAAGACTGACAGAAAAAAAAAAAGCTTAATTAGGATTAAGATAATGGAGCTACCTGAGTAGCAAGTATGCAGTGGTAAGCGGCTGTACTGCAGTTTTAATCGGATAACGCTGCAATCAGCTGCAAAATATGGGCAGCATATATTTGTGTTAGCGAGACAGCTCATTTGCATTGCAATAATACTTCAGAGGCATGTATCACTAAGCAAATAGGTATTCACTTTAAAACAAACAATGCCCGGTAAGGCAGCATGTTTTAGACTGGTTAATTAACAGCAATCATCTAACATGTATTAGTGACGCTAACAATAATCTATCTTTTCTTGGTTTGACAGCGTATAAAAAAGCAGTAAATGTAGGTTAAACTGTATTTTACTTTTAAATACAAGCACTGCTTTAAGGTCAAATGGTCAATGTTACCTTGCAAATTTATAACGAAAATATAGTCAGCAATTACAGTGAAAAGCCAATATGTACATCTACTATATGCATACAGGTTGGCTAATTGCTCCATACCAGGTTAGCTTACTTAATCTAAAACTATCAGTGGTAACATGCATAAATATAAAAAAAACTTGTAAGGACCTATGAAATATAAACTAGTCACAAGCATAGCGTCCGTGGTTGGGGACTTTATAATGGTCTGATCCGGGCCTTCCATGGCACAGAAACAATACGGCCCCAGTGCACTGGGCTTCCACCCGTCCTCCCAAGGCCAGTCACAGTCCACCAGTTGGGCTCTCTGTGGCCCTGTGGGCACTCAGGGCCAGGGACCGTCCACAGGACCCCCACACCTAGGGTCTGAGCGCCCCCTGCACCTCCCCAGCACCTTTCAAGCTTCCGTGGAGTGTCAGCCCCCGTCTCTCGCGGCCACCGGTCCGCCGGAGGGCCCACGCCCTCCCGATCCACAGGACTCACAGCGCCAGGGACTAGACTCCCCGAGGACCTCCACATACTCGGTTAGTCCGGGCCGGCACTCCGTCGGTGGACAGGCAGTCGGAGAATCCACGTATCTGCCGGCGTCTTCTGTGGCCGCATGTTCCGCACCTGCCAGCCCTTTGAGCGGTTAGTAGTCCCCTTCGTGTCTTTCTTTCATCATACTAGGCCTGTGCATAGAGTGGTCCTCGCGAATTAAGTCCTCTGCGGTCCCCCTCCTTTGGGGTAAGTCTTCAGGCGGGCCCCGGTCTGGTGGCCTGTGCCTGTTTAGGGGATCGGCGTAGTCTCCATGCGGTATCTCCCGCCCTGGAGTGTGTCTTCCCCATGTGGCCGGGATTACCCCCACCGGCCGGGGGGGGGAGCGGGGCCGGGCTGCCCCTTATGTCTTTGTCCTCTGTGGAGGAACTGTAGCTGGGAATCCGTCTACTCTGGCTTGTTGGGTTATTATCCGTGTGCCTTCAGGTGCCTCACTCGTTCAGGCTCTTTATGGCTTGTAGGCCCGCTTTAGTAAACTCGGTGTTCCCATTTCATTATTTGTTTCAGTTTGGTATCTTCGGATGGCTTATGAGTTTCTCTCCAATTATATGTCGAGCAATCCAGCTTTATGGCAGTTTGTGTGCTGTTTTTTAGCCATTTTCCTGGGCCCAGGCCAGGAGCCATGATGTTCTGCTGCTGTTCAGCCTGGCAGCCCGGCCCCGCCCCACTGGCCTGATTTTATCTTACAATCTAAAGCCAGAATGTAGTTATTTTTACTCTATTGCCTCACCTGGAAGAAAGCCTAGAGTCCCTAGATTCCCTAAAATTCCATCCTATGGTTCAATAAAACAAATGATTAAAAATTGTTTGATAATTTCTGACACTAAAGGATCGCCCCATGTTGGCTGCATTAATGATACTGGTATCACCTCCACATTATCAATATCTGTTTCATACAACCTGGATGACAATGATTTGCTGAGAGCGCAATGCTCACCTGCTTTCTGCATCCTCAACCAATCAATGTGGTTCAGCTTAAATAAAATTAACATTGATAATTGTGACATGTTAATTTAGCTTTATTCAACGTGGTTGACATGATGTGGTGCTTCCAATTCAGGTTTACATCCAGCTATTTTTACATTGTAATGATGTACTCACATTGAAAAGAGTGATAGAGCACCTCTCTCCTGCAATAGTAATTCCTTGAATCATGGTAGCAGCAAACGACCTTCATGTTCCTCTGCCCGGCCTGACATGGAGCTGCGAGCAGCATGTAGAGAGTGCAAATGGTGGGGATATGACAGTCACTAAACTCTGCTCACGGCTGCCTAAGGTTAAGACACACAAGTGAATTGGCAAATGTTTCCGCCAACCTGATGACTGAAAAATCCACAGCCACTTGGTCACCTTGGATTCCGTACTTGTCTAGGTTACTAGCTTAAACATACGATGCACACACTTCTTAACCACGACCACTCCCCCCTACCAGCCCCTTTACCCATTCTTTTTTTTTTCGTACTTTTCTTTTTCGTGACATTTCAATCTTGGTATTCTTATTTCCTCTACATTAACTTTATCATATCGTCCAACTTAGCCAGAGTGACTTACTTACCCCAAAACCCTGCATAGGAATAAAGCATAGCTTGGGAGCACATGCTCGCTGCAAGGAGTGAAAAGGAGACCATACCCACCCCAATGTAGGGTGATACCAGGCATGGGCATTTAACCATAACAAGTATGCCTCCCTTGTCATGCCTATGATCAATGTTTGGTAAAAGACCTGTAAAACTACTTAATTTCTCATCAGTGTCTCTTTACAGCACTTAACTATTTTTTTTACCAACTTCTGTACAATGTTGATCATTTTTGCAAATAAAGATTGTAAAAAAAAAAAAATACAGTTAGAGTTAAAGGACCACTATAGGCACCCAGACTACTTCAGCTTAATAAAGTGGTCTGGGTGCCTGGTCCAGCTAGGTTTAACCCTTTTTGCTGTAAACATAGCAGTTTCAGAGAAACTGCTATGTTTACTTTAGGGTTAATCCAGCCTCTAGTGGCTGTCTCATTGACAGCCGCTAGAGGTGCTTCCGCGCTTCTCACTGTGATTTTCACAGTGAGAATGCTTTCCTATGAGACTGGCTGAATGCGCGCGTGGCTCTTGCCGCGCATGCGCATTCACCCGATGACGGGGAAAGAGGAGGAGAGTCCCCTCGGCGCTGGAAAAAAGGTAAGGGATTAACCCCTTCAGCGCCACGGGAGTGGGACCCTGAGGGTGAGGGCACCCTCAGGGCACTATAGTGACAGGAAAACAAGTGTTTTCCTGGCACTATAGTGGTCCTCTAAGGCACAAACTGAGAGTAAGAAGGGTGCTAAGAGAGACACAAGGGTTAATAGAAGAGGTGTTTAGAGAACGATATGGGGTAAGAGAGGGGTCTAGGGAAAACATTATAGGGTGAAGCGGTAAAAGTTGGGAAAGACACACAAAGGGTGTCAGGAGATGAACACAAGGCTGTGAGGAGGGTGCAAAGACAAATTGGGGACACAATTTTTAATTCATGGTAAAGATGAAAGTTCCACCAAACAATTCCACTCCAGGTGGCAAATGACCCGGGTTCACCTCTGACTCCAGACAACATAACTGCAGAAAATCAATGTTCAGTTTAAGTTTTTGTTTCTCATTTGGCCCAGGGGGAAATTCTGAGCTTCTGTTGCTTAATCGATATCTAAAGTTAGTCATTTTTCTTCTCTTAGTGTGAATGTGTGTGAGGTCAGTGTTCCACATTTACATAGTTCAGTCTTTAATATCTCTCTTAAGGGTACTGTATCTCTCGCATCGCATTCTTGTTGGGTAACTAGTCTCACTTTTCTTTTTCGTTTTATACAGTTTTGTTCCTTGCTCTGAGAAGATTCACTCAGCAGTAACAGAAATGGCATCACTCTTCCCCAAAGTAAGTGAACAATTAAATAAAGTTACATATACAAGTAGTACAGTCTAAAATACTTTGACTATGACTTTAGAAGCATTCGTTTTGTCACTCAATTCCTCAACATTCAGTGTCTGCTGAGGAATCGAGAGAGATCTGTACACTTGCTAGAAAAACTGCACGCACAATGTACAGATTGAGTTTTAAGCTCTTTTTAAAAAGCTAAAGTTGTATATTTGTTTCCCTTTAAGGATTGCTTTAAAGAGACACTATAGTCACCAGAATAATTACAGCCTAATGTAGTTGTTCTGGTGAGTATAGCCTGTTCCTGCAGCCTTTTTCAGGAGGAAAGGCAGTGTTTACATTGCTCCCGAGGGACACCTCCACTGCACACTGTGCAACACTGATGCTCAGCGTCTCCAGGCAAGGAGGCGGATCAGTGCGTGGCCCGCGTGGGTGGACCCATGCGGCTCTGGAAATAAGATTAGTAAACTACTTACTAAGGGGGGGCGCAACACTATATAGTGTTAACACTATAGCATTATATTTTAGTATTTATAGTGTTTTATATAGTAATATCATAATTATATTTTTATGACAGTCTTTTAGTACTAGTTAGTGTGATGAATGAACATGCACAGACACTTACTGGTTGAGTAGGCTGAAAACCAAAATACTGTCCTGCTATCTCAGTTGTACTAGGCTAGCTGCTAGCGTTCAGTGTGTGTGTATATTGGTGTTTTTAATATATATATTTTGTTAAATTTGCTTTCTTTTTTCCTCTGGTAGAAGCCAGCACTGGAAACCGTTCGTTCATCCCTGCGGTTACTAAATGCAAGTGCGTATCGACTCCAGAGCGAATGCCGTAAAACTGTTCCACCAGAGCCAGGAGCCTCAGTGGACTACCAACTCCTCACTCAGCAAGTCATCCAATGCGCTTACGATATTGCTAAAGCGGCCAAACAGCTGGTTACCATAACCACTCGAGAAAAAAAGCAGTGACCAACATAGGAACCAAAAAACAAAAAAAAACTCTTCCACTTTTCAAGAGTCCAAGCCCTGTGCGGTTCCTATTTTGTACTCTTATGGAACACCACAGCTATCTGGGGAATCTCCATTTGGGGTACCTCATGGTCTTGAATGAAACCAGGATCTGAATTTCTACACTCCTGCATAAAATGCTAATGTTCTGTATGCGAGCAGAAAGTTTAAAGGCACAGTTCTATTTGGCTAATGCATAGCTACGAAATTCCATTTTCAGTTCAGTGATTGCAAAGTTTGTTAACTTAAGCTATCCACATACCCCAGAATATTAAGATCTTTAATAGTTTGTAATATCTGGTAGAGAATGACACTAATAGTTAACCCTCCAAAAGGACTTTTTTTTTTTTTTAACTTTGCCACATATCAATTTGAAGAAAAAAAAGTCAGATCAAAATCTAGATGGTTGTGTGAACTACACATTTTTCTGATGAAGTTATTCTGTGTTATTCATGTATCTGCTGTAACTCAGCATTTCATAATTAGGACCAAAGAGAACATACACTATCATTAGTTAATTTTATTTGATCACATTTACTGCTAAATCTCTGTAATTCCTGCAAATTTTAGAGGAGAGCCACCTCTGCCTTTTAACAGAGGTAAATACTTGAACTTTTCTAGATTTGGTGACTATTACTCAATATATATTCTCCAGAACCACATGTGTTGCCTGTGTATTTGAGTATATATGTGCATAGACACATCTATAGCTATATTTGCAAGCCCAAAATGCATGTACTAATACTTTGAGTAAGTAGCTGTGCAGGGGGCTGTTCCTTTAAATCATGTTCTGCTACCTCCCTCCCTCCAGCTGGGAATAAGTGAACTCTGAAGTAGAACCTATTGATCATCGATTGCCAGTCCTGGTTTCTCTTGACATTGTACATTGCTGAGAATTGACGACTATACAACTCACGGAAGAAATCTGGAAAGTATGGCCGGCCGCATGCAGAGGTGAAGCACCCATTCTTGAAACCCACAAGGCAGAACAGAGAGCACTTATTACTTTATCCACGAGTTACGTTACCCTGTTGCCTGTGAGCCTTGGGAAGCACAAATCTGGCATGTTGCAAAACATCTTTCCTCCAATAAGCCGGAGCAATAGCGGTTCTCGGCCCTCTAAACAGCCAGTCTCTGCAGTGCTATGTCACGTGTGAACAATGAATGTGGCCTATACTAAACTTACACTGGAATCAATGTGTATATAAAAAATATACATATCTAATATATAACAAACATCTCTTTTTTTTTTTTGTGTTGATGGGGTGGTTTGGGGATTAACATAGACTGTTTTATGTATTTGGTGTGTAACCACTTTAAGCTCATTACTCTAAAGAGTAGCACAAATCGAAGCTCATAGACTGCAATAGACTAGGCCTTCCTCTAGTGTCATTCTTTCTGACACCATAACTCTGCTGTGTGTTCTCCTTCTGTGCATGAATGGCACGTTGGCGTGGTATTACCATAATCTGATCTGTTCTTTCCACTGATTTTTGTTTTGTGTTTTTTTTGGTAACTGGCATTGCTTAATAGGAGCAGTCAGTTGCTTCTGGGGAGAGTTCTCCCTCCAATCTTAGTTTTCTATTCTGCTTTATAAAACTAGCCCTTTAATGCCAATCTGTAGAGATTGAAACGGTAGCCTCAATTCAATAGAGGGATTGTTTAATAAAATGGTTAACCGCTCCTTGTCAGTTTTCTATCACGCATGTGGATACCAGATGTAAAATCAGCTAGGGAGAGAATTTATAAAGACAGTAAGTAAAGGTATTTGACATTGTGCTATAAAAGCCTAACATTTTATTGCCTGCACTATCACCTCTCCATCTTTACCTAGGCTTCCTTTAAATCAGTGTTCTTATAACTGGTTACCTCTTGCACTACTAGAGTCTTCATTAAAGCTTTTTTTTTATTATTGTTTCTGCTTTTTCTCAGTGAATTTTTTTTTTTTTTTTTTTTCCTGTTGCTACAGAATTTTCCAAATGACTTGAGTGTGAGAGAGCTTGGTGATAGGTGTTCATTGTAAAGATATGCATAATGTACATTTGTATCAAATTAAACAACTAACACTGTTCTGTGTCTTGTGACTTTTATGCAAAAGAAAAAAAATGATCATGGCTTTGAAATATTGTATTGGTAATATGACTTCATGTGCTTACGCAAACAGAGGTAATATAAAAGACTTTTCATTGATGCATTTTGTGGATACAGAGTTATTCAAGTTTGAAGTGGCAAGAATTAAAAAATTACACAAATTTAGGCCAAAATAGTCAAACTGAAAAATATTCCAAGCAACTAATTTTCCCTTCAGCTTATTTACCGAATTCCAACCAATTCAAACTCTAGTGAATACTTTTGCTCGTGAACTGCTTATGAGATTAAAGCGGCACTGTCATGGCCGAATCCAGTTTTTTTTTTTTTTTTTAAACCCCCCTCCCGACTCCACTACATCTAACTGACCCCCTAGTCACCCCAAATGCCCCTATTTTGTATTCTTTATATTCTGCCCCGATCTATATTCAGGGCGCCGCCATCTTTGTGTGGGTAGATGAAGTACCTGTGGGACACATCTGCCCACACTAGATGGCACAGATTACTGCACATGCCCAGTTAAACACTTGGGCATGTGAACGGGAATTTCATCTATTCATTTATTCGTCAGATAGACGTATTATTGAATAAAAAAAAAAAAAAAAAAAAAAGACGAACAAACAAGCACTGAATATCAGTGTTAGTTTGTTCGTGCAGTTTATTACAAAGAGGGAGCTACCGGCGCAAAGATAGAAGCGGCAGAGAGCAGTGCTCCCCGCCACTTTCTAAACCCCCCCATATCACCCCTCACTCTATGGGGGTAAATATGACCCCCATAATATCATAAGGGAGATTAAAATCTCCCAAATGCCCCTACTCGCTATACCTATATGCCTTTGGCTGCTCACTGTAAAAAGAAAAAGAAAAAAAAAAAAACCTATCTGGCCCCCACCCGCCTAAATAACAATAAGGTGGGAAACACACACCTACTGTCCTCCCCCTGGGCCCCCACCCCTGCACGGCGGGTGGGGACCCTAAATAAGGATAAGGAGGGGGGGGGGACCTACTGTCCTCCCACCCCTGAGCAGTGGGTGGGGGCCCTATATAAGAATGGTGGGGGGACGGACCTACTGTCCTCCTTGAGCGGTGGGTGGGGGCCCTAAAACAATAAGGGAGGGGGACCTACTGTCCTCTCCCCCTCCAACCCCCACCCCTGAGTGGTGGGTGGGGGCCCTAAAAACAATAAGGGGGGGGGGGGCTACTGTCCTCCTCCTGGCTTTTTATTTGTTTATTTGGCCTTTTTTGGGGCTGAAAAATGAAGATTTTAGAAAAAAAGACGTCAAATGGCAAGTTTCAGGGGTGGGAGCCGGGGGGAGGACAGTAGGTGTCGTCCCCCCCCCCCCTTAGTTTTTTTAGGGCCCCCACCCACTGCGCAGGGGTTGTGGCCATTCTTATATAGGGCCCCCACCGCACAGTAGAACCTCCCCCCCCCCCCGTCATTTATTGTATTATTGCCCCAATCCCCGCGGGCGGGTAGGTGTTTTTTTTTTTTTTTAAAACCTTTTAATAGACATGCCCCTACTCGCGGTATAGGAGGGGCAGATCATTTACTAATACTAAGTAATCTTTACTTAGTAAATGTGGCTGAAAGACCAATTTAGGTCTTTCAGCCTTTTGGTAGATAACTCCCTGATACCGTGGGAATTAGGGAGTCATCTACTAAGCGGCTGCAAGATGCAGCCGCGGCACAAATTGAATTGGAGTTTAATTCATTCTAATGAAATTCCAATGCGAACGAAGTGCCGAATTTAGTTCTAAAACACATTAACATACTGTTCTCATTCAGTTAGAACGCATTTCGGCAGTTTCGTCTAAA
This sequence comes from Pelobates fuscus, assembly GCF_036172605.1. Lineage (NCBI taxonomy): Eukaryota > Metazoa > Chordata > Amphibia > Anura > Pelobatidae > Pelobates > Pelobates fuscus. Next base: position 88,842,679 of record NC_086317.1, on the reverse strand, counting down.
ATGACAGGAAGCATCATGAGATTAGAGGAAAGGTAAGAATTATGGGAAAATTGCTGTGACCGGCGGAAATGAAGCACACTTTGCTCCTCCGCAAGGCAAAGAGTCCCTACTTTGTCTTATGATTTTAAAGAAAACTAAAGAAGACAGGAAGAAAAGAACAGATCCTGAGAGAGGGGGAGAAGAGGAAGAGATTGAGGAAAGGCAAGTTCGGCATGACAGTGCCGCTTTAACAGGGTTTTTTGCTAAAGTGAGAATTGTTCGCAATTCAAAGTTAATTTCAAGTTTATTTCAAATTAAATATAGGTACTAGAGTTGAAGATTTATAAGTTAATTAACTTTACTGGGGGGAAAAAAAAATACACTCAACCCATATATTAAGAAAATATCTTTAATACCGAACAGTTTTAGATAAAAATTTATATCAATATCTAAAAAACAATACAAAAATAAATATATACACACACACACAGCAGGTTTGTGCAAAGTTCAAAGAAGATCTATAGGTTTGCCATAAGTGGCTCATAGCTCTTTCAAGTTGGCTCTCTGATATAGTCCAGTCATCAAATTAAATGAGAAATAAAAAAAAACAAAAAACCATTTTTATTGTGCTCCTTCCATACACGGATTTTTCACACACACATATTTTCAGTGTCCACAGACTTGTGCAAAATTAAAAAACTAAATTTTTCCAAAATGGAAAAGGTTTGTCGCTTCATCCAAATCAAAAACCCTTTAATCCACCCCCAAACGTATATAGTTAGCCAGGATTTTAATGTGGGGTCTTATTCATTCACTAAGACTCTACATGTGAATCCCTAATGGTTAGATTTGTTCATGTGTGGATTAACCCCTTAAGGACACATGGCATGTGTGACATGTCATGATTCCCTTTTATTCCAGAAGTTTGGTCCTTAAGGGGTTAAAAGGAATCTGCTTTGGAGTTTTTGCACATTTTCCAGCTATGAGTAAAAAGTTGGCTGTATGTCCAGTTTCTTCATAAACATTTTAGTTCATGCCCAAACATGGTTCCAGTATTCATTAAGATCACCGTGTTTACATGAACATTGCCAAATGGCTTAAAATAAATGATTGATAAAACTCACACCCAAATCTAATTAAGTAAACCAGCTGGGAGAACATAAAAGTGAAAAAATTAAATAAAATAAAAAAAACAACATACTATGGCTGCCCTTCATGATTAATATGATACCTTCAATATCAATTTAGTGATTGCTGAACTGAGCCGCTTCATTTGTTCAGTGTTTTCAAACAGGCCACGCTGAGTGTTAGTCAGAACTTTCACTTAAACTTTCATACAACAACATAGGGGGCTTCTTGCGACCAATCCATTTCTTTCGTTTGCTGTAACCTTGTTTCAGTCTCCTCTTGATAACAGCTGTGGGACAAATTGAAAACATATTAAACAAGTTTAATAATTAACTGGGGAACCTTGATCCATATAGGCCTGAGAAGATGAAATTTGCAAGAAGGCAGGAGGATTGCCAAGAACTCCAGAAGAGAAAAGTATCCCTTAGTGAGGATCAGCACTGGAAGGCTTATTGTATATTTAGAAAAAACAAAAAAAAAGTAACAAGGTGGTAGAAGTGGTTAATGGCCACTCCAGGCACTTATCTAAAACATTCGTGCCCTCGCAGACCTTAAAGGATAACTATAGTGTCCAAATCTGTTTTCCTGACACTATAGTACCCTGAGGGGTCCCCCTCCCGTGGTGCTGAAGGGGTTAAAATCCCTTCAGTTACTCACCTTATTCCACTGCCAGGCTCTCTTACCTCTCCTCCCCCGCTGACAACAGCTCCCCTGCTCTGCGTAATGGAGGCATAATATGCCTCCAGCGTCGCAGATGCGCCTCTAATGGCTGTCCGGAAGACAGCCACTAGAGGCTGGCTTAACCCCAAATGTAAACATAGCAGTTTCTCTGAAACTGCTAGGTTTACAGCAGGCAGGGTTAACCCTAGAGGGACCTGGCACCCAGACCACTTCATTGAGCTGAAGTGGTCTGGGTGACTATAGTGTCCCTTTAATACTGTAATGCAGCAGAATCAAATCAGTTATAACATGCTACATTAGTTTACCTAAGCCCTTTCCAAGTCTCCATAACTGGATGCAGTATTGTAATTAAGGTCTTGGTAGTTTATAGAAGGGGCACTAGAATGATGGAATTATTTCCTACAAGCTGAGGGAACTATTTTTCAAAAGCCTTCCAGAAGGAATGTAACTTTAAAAAAAAATTGTATAGGAGTACACTGATCACTGGGTTTGTATCTGTGTTAATTTATCCTCAAATTGAAATGATGTTTGGTGATTAAATGAAAAAAAGTAAGAAGAGGTCAGAGTTTAAAATGCTATAATCTATATTCTAGAATTTAAGGAATCTAGTAACACTGTTGCACATTGCAAAATATGTTCTGTTAATATAATAGAGAAACTAATAAATAACGTTGGATTTGAGTTTAATCACTAGTCTGTAATCAAGATTTCTAACCGTTAAGACTCAGTCTTGCTGGCTGTTATATTTTTACTACTCTCCACCAGATGATAATGTCCTGATATTTAATAGTTCTATCAGAATCACTTGTTATATATCATTAGAAATAAATTGATAATTATGACATTATTGCAAGGGGCACTATCTCCAGTTTAATAGGTTAATCACTCATATTTGGAGGACAATTTAAAATGTATTTAACTAAAATAATACTATATAGCATACATAATAATGCTAAATGTCTGCTAACTGAAGTGGTTATACAAAATACCTTTAAAATAACCTAAACTGCAATGGTTTGCCCTCTTACCTGGGTTATTGCTGGGCGCCAAGCGTTCTCATGTTGGTTATATGTATCTAGTTTCTTCAGAAGCTAGATGCCAACCCTGCCAGTTATTCATTGGCTGGAGCGTCAGCCAATGATTGACCCTCTCTGCATGAATATGCACAGAAATGACATTAGCAAGCCTGGAATTTTTATTCCAGACTGGCTCATGACGTAGAAATGCCGCTGCCGAAGGTGGAGTTACACCTCTGACAGCAATATAAAATATCTCCGTATGTGCAGAGTTTCATACTGAAACTGCACATACAGTCTCCAAGCACCATAACCACATCTAGTCCCTAAAGTGCTTATGGTGCTTGGAGTAACGCTTTAAGGTAAACTAGTCGTATATAGATTTGCATAATAAGGGGATTGAGGTCTTTTCTGAACTTTGTATGTTTATTTAATAAACTGTGGTGCTGAAAATGCATGTTATCTCTGACACAAGTTCAACTAATTTGAATTAACCCCTTAAGGACACATGACGTGTCTGACATGTCATGATTCCCTTTTATTCCAGAAGTTTGGTCCTTAAGGGGTTAAAGGGACACCGTAGGCTCTGTATCTGCTTCATCTCATTAAACTGGTTATACTGTCTGTAGACCCCTGGTACCATCATTTCTTTCAGCATTAAACCGTTTTTAAGTTTTAATGCTAAACAAGAGTCCCCGGCAGTCCATCTCCTCTGTGCAACTGACGGTATGAATGGGTATGACAACAAGGAAGTGTGTAATCTCTGCCTTAGCTACACATGCAGAAGGGGCTGGCTTGTAGGTGGCCAGGGACTCTTATTTTGTGGTATACTGCACGAACATGGTACAACACTGAATGGAGGGACCGTGCCAGGGCACTCCAGACACTATAACCAATTCAAAGAGATGAAATGGTTATTGTGACTACAGTGTCCATTTAATGGAATTAACCAAAAATGTAAATTTTGCAATCTATGTACAGCCTCATGCCAAAAAGATTATTTTATACCAAATAACCTTTGGACTATAATGTATCTTAAATACAAAACGGTCACTTAAATTTTTTTCTTGTTTTTCATCAAAGAGCATTTTATTAAAAGAAATTTGATTTAAATTAAAATAAAATCTCAAAAAAGTTACAAATAAAAAAGTAAATCTGATTTGATTTAAAAAGAAAATATATTGCTTTTTATCCACCCCGATAAGTAATATATGGTCTACAAATCCCTAAAGTAAAACTATTCAATTTAGTAAAAGACACTCATAAAGGAAACATCTTTATGTATATGATAGTCCATCCAAAAAGCTTGGATAAAAGAAGAAAATATACCTTTTACGATTTCAGCATAAATATTTATGGGATATGTTTTGTGTAAAGTAGTCTCAGGGTATGAATGCCTTTGTTACTTTGGTCATTTTGGTAATAGTTTCTGCTTGCACCCTTCATAATACATAAAGGGAAAAACACAGCTTTACTCTTATAGAATGTATAGTACACTGTGTACAATACATATATTGCCTATAACCTTCCAAAATACTCACATGCCACTGTCTCTGTATCTACATAGCCTCCTCCTGACCCCCAGTACAGGCTCTGGCTCTTACGGAACTTCTTATGAATTTTGGTGTACAACACGCACACAGTCAACAAAACAAAAAGGAAGATCAAAGATGCAGCTGCCCACGATGCCTCTTCTGTGCGTGGTGTAGACACATAGAGGTCAGTCTTCTGCTGCCCAGAACCAGATCTTTTTTGTGCTTTGGGTGGTATGAACGGTGACGGCTCATGTTCACATTTGCACTCTTGTTTTCCTTCCGCAACTACTGGGGACTGTGAACCAGAAGCAGATGCAGGTTCCAGTGGATGATCAGTCAACGTCTCTTCTGTTTTTTCAGACATGGAATTGTGTGCCTTTTTTTCTGTGCGGTTGATATATTCCTTGTCCTGAGAGAAGTCAGGTTCTTTATTCACTGGAGATTGTAATGTTTTGTCCTTGAAGTCTGCTCTTTTCTCAGATGTATTTTGGAGATTTTCTGTAGATATGGATCCCAAATTATGATCAGGTAAATTATTCCCCAAAAAGGTTAGATTTTTTTGTACTTCTGATTCTGGTATACGGTTCTCCATATGATTGTTTATGTCCAATGCTTCCCTGCGCTCCACTAGATACCTATTAGAACGTTCTTCGTTTGGAACAGGAGGTGTAGAAACCAAAACGACAGGTTCTTTGACGTTCATTGCTGGAGTAGGTGAATCAGTTATACCATTAGTTGGTACAAGTGGAATCCCAGGTTGTATTTTAGTGATATTTGCAGCTTGCACATTTGATGTAACAGAGGCATTCTGAGATAGCTTCTCTCCATCCTGAACTAGAGGAGCAGCTGGAACTTCGAGGGAACCAGAAATGGATGCTGCACTTCTCTTTTTTAATTTCTTTAACCACTGTCCACGCTTTGGAGAATTCCTTAACATCTAGTGATTTAAAAAGCAGAGCAATTACTAAATAGGTTTAGAGAGTAGAAGGAGGCTATGAAACGACACATAAATATACATGCATTTTTGTAATAGAACAATGTAAAACTTTACAATAGACCAAAATAAAACTGTGGAACAATATGGTAAGTTCATGGCTGTCATTAGTTGGGCAAAAAGAATGAACTACAAATGAATACAGTGCATGTCCAAGTAGAAGGCCCACAGTACTGGATTTGGTCAAAAGAGGCTTTTCTAGATCCTTCATGGAAATCGTACAATTATTTGTGCCATATATGCATTGGTACCTCAATCCATTCATAAATCTGTCTTTCATTATCCCAAGTTGCTGGTTATACCATAATTCCCCCTTCTGGAGTGGAACATTAGCAGCGAGAACCTGCTAATCTAGCAATAAAGGCCAGTGCTAAATTATCACTCTACTGTGCAAAAAGTCAAGTGCCCATGTTAAATTAAATGTCCAATTTGTGAAAAAATGTTTTGAAGCTGAATTGAAAACCACTGAACCCCAACATAAAAAAATCCAGAAGAGTAAAAACACACATATGGGGCAAATATTCCATCAGTAGACCAATCGACAAGAACATTCCTAAGGCTTTCATGGGGCTTGTTCCACATTTTAGACCTGTGCTCTAGAGTTGCTCATTATGTTAGGACCCCTTATAAACAAAGTAAAATATACACTTAGCTGCCAAAGAAGCCTAAAGAGTTTTTGAGTTTCCTAAGCTCTAAATTTAACACAGTTAAGCTGCAAGACTAACTCCACTAACAGTGAATGAACGGGCTAAGTAAGCGGTTACTTAATACGCTGTTTACCTTGGCCAAGATCTAACTATATAGAATCTGTACATTCCATTGACACAATTGCTAGTTCTGCGTTTGGTCAATACCTCAAGCTGACTTTTTGGACAGACTTCAGTGCCATATATATCAGACACTATCCTCGAGGAAGGCTGAATCAGAAGGTAATCATAGATGCCCTCATTCTGCATCACATTTTCATGGTCTCGGTAGATATTGTCCTGCAGCCACTGTCTAACCTCTTTCAGATCTATATGAGACATTTCCAGCGTAGAACTCCATGCAGCCAAGGCGAGGGGCTGAAAGATGATAATGTAAGCAAAAATTAAACCTCTATACAAAGATTTCACCTTTAATATTTAACCCTGTTTGAAACATTACAAGTACAGATACATAGTCTACTGCTACCAGAGATCTGAGCGGGGACCCACTGAAGGGCAGGCTAATTGAGCTTTTGTCCGTTCTTGCCTCTCTTGCTACTTTTTTTTTTTTTCTACCAGAGGTGTAACTCCATCTTCGGCAGTGGAGTGCATACTTTACATCTGTCGTCAACACACATAGCATGCATGCAACAGATGACAAGATGACATGCTGGCAGATGACATGCTGGCAGAGCCCCCCGTAACCTACCTTAGCCTGTCCTCTAAGATGGCCCTCCCCGTGCAGTCAAGGGAATGCCATCACTGGAGGAGGACTGTGCTGCAGAGAGAACTTGATGTAGGATCATAGGTACGTTTTTTTTGTTTGCTCGTTTTTTTTTTGTTTTAAGGACTTATGATTTGAGTACGTATCCGGCAGAATGGATCTGCAACCCCACATGGGAGAGAATGACTTTGCCAGTACAGCCTTTTTTTGAGCCAAAACATTGCTTTGCTCTAACTTGGACCTTACAGATGTACCAGTCCCATTTGTTCTATGACAAAAAAATGGACCATGCACCCTACAGGGGATTACTCCCACTTGGATGCTCCAGACAGGAAGGGCAAATCCCTAAGGATCCAATTGGAAATTCGAACAGATAGAGGCACACCTAGTGGTTTCTTCAAATAGCAGTCTTAAAAGGATAAAGTGACAACGTTTCGGCTCTTACATGAGCCTTTGTCAAGTCTAATACAAGAAGAGATACACCCCATCTTGTATAGGAACATCAGTTACATTCAAAATCAATAATTGAACTCACCCGAATGGGTGAACTCACCGAATCATAGTGACTGCCAAGTAAACGGACTTTGAGACATACAGCGTATATAAAATTCTAAAATGTATTTTTGTTATAATAGTTAGAATTTTTAATGCATTAGCTACATGATTCATAAAAGGAAACCAGAAAATAAAAAAAAAGGACACTGGCCTGAAGTGACCCTTAAAACATAATTTCATCTGGGTTCGATTGGGGAGGGAGGGATATTGGAAGGAAACATGCATTCTTACATATAAAAACACGAATGTGCAAAATATAATTGATGCCATTCTAGGCAGGCCATATTTATGACATGAATAATGAAACAAGACATTGTGGACAGAAAAAGAGCGTGTGAACAGAGCTACACCATGTCATCAGGGCATTCACTTTGGCTTTTGACAAAGTGTAATAGACAGATTTAGCAAACTCCAAGCTTAAGAATAAAAAGCAAAAATCTTATTTATATATATAATAAGGAGGCCAACGGCAGACAAGTTCACAAACAGGTCAGATTATTTAAAGATTCTGAGAATGAATTTAATTACATGTAATTAAAGATATCCTACTTATATACAGGGCAAAAATCACATAGGGAGGACTGAACTCCCTGCATGCTGACATTTACAGGGTTATTCACTGAAGTGAGAATTCAAAGAATTTCAAATGTAAGGTCAAAATTCTCATGGACGGCTATGCTTTCCGTTTGGCAACCCTGGCCTTCAATTTAAAATTTACTTTGCATTCTCACTTTAGTAAGTAACCCTGATAGTTAGATGGATAACATTCTGGAGTCAAACATTATTACAACAAATTGAACTCTGAAGTTCAACCAGCAGTTAAATATTAATTTATAAAATCTTCAAAACCTAATTCTGATACATGTCCATACAAATGTTAAGTAGTCAATAGTTATTTTGGTTAAAGGACCACTATTGTGCCAGGAAAACACTTGTTTTCCTGGCACTATAGTGCCCAGAGGGTGCCCCCACCCTCAGGGTCCCACTCCCACCGGGCTGGATGGAGAGGAAGGGGTTAAACATTTACCTTTCTCCAGCACCGGGCTCCCTTGGTGCTGGAGACTCTCCTCCTCCTTTCCCCATGATCGGCTGAATGCGCATGCGTGGCAAGAGCCGCGCACGCATTCAGCCAGTCTCATAGGAAAGCATTCTCAATGCTTTCCTATGGAAGCTGGCGTCTTCTAACTGTGAAAATCACAGTGAGAAGCGCAGAAGCGCCTCTAGCGGCTGTCAATGAGACAGCCACAGAGGCTGGATTAACCCGTATGTAAACATAGCAGTTTCTCTGAAACTGCTATGTTTACAGCAGGAAGGGTTAATCCTAGATGGACCTGGAACCCAGACCACTTCATTAAGCTGAAGTGGTCTGGGTGCCTATAGTGGTCCTTTAATGTCAGCACTCTAGCCAGTCTAACAGGTTCCCCTATACTTGAAGAGGTATTTGAGTGGTTTCACAGTGGATGGAAGCATCACCGGGATTGCACTGGGAACACACACATAGCCTCTGCTGTAATATGGACACATTCACCAGTCAATTTGTAGAATGTATAAATAAACTTAGAAAAAGAAAAAACAAGTAAATTATACTCCCAGTAAACAAATGTTGACTGAAATGCTGATGGGACAATTAAGGCTTGAGTTGCCAGCATTTCTGATCTGGCTGTGCGAGATCAGCCTGACATGCAAATGGTATAGGTTATTTCTGTAATGGCACAAGTGAGCAAAAACATTTGAGACCTGAGCAGGGACTAACCAAAGGACAAACTATTGCGTTCATATTCTCTGTTTTTTGTTGCAATGAATTTAGACTTGAGGTGACCCAACTTTAACATGTGTTATGAGATAACGCATTAGAATGTAAAATAAATAATACAAATAAAAAAATATAAAAAAAAAAAAAAGTTTCCAGCAACAAACTTATCACGCTTGGAAGTGGCTGACCTCTCCAAGTCAATAGTGGTACTGTTAAGGATTTCCACTATATAATTAAGAAAACTGTGTTCCTTTAAAGGAACGCCATAGCATTAGGAATTTTACAAATCTTTATTCCTAATGCTATAATGTTTCAGTCCCTAGTTCTTTTCAAGTCCACACCCATTCGCTAAATTATTATTATTATTATTTTTTTTTATTTTTTTTAAAGAGGATTTAATTAACTTTTCCAGCGCAAAGGCTCCTATGGCGCTGCTCATCTTTCCTCCTTTAGAGACGTCAGAGAGGAGGCATTACCGTCTATGCCGATGGTCAATTCGCATGCATCGCGAGTGCATTTAAGCTGTCCCCTTAGGAAAGCATTAAATCAATGCTTTCCTATGGGTATTCTGCAGCAATAGATTTCAATGCAGACCCACTCCCATGCAAATAGCAGAGTTCCACTCAGTTATTAACCAGGAAGCCCCATCTAGTGGCTGTCTGAGAGACATCCACAAGAAGTAGGTTTTGCCCCAGAAAAATAAACAAACACACTGTGTTTTCTTCAAAAGTGTTATTTCTTTGCAAGTCTATAATGACAGGGGCAAGGCAGCCAGACACTTCACTTCATTGAGAGGAAGTGGTTAGGGTGCCTTTAGTGTCCTTTTAATATTTCACACACAATATACAAAGTATTTACAAATATTCAAAGTAAAATTGACTATACCCTGTCTTTTGAGAGACTATGAAGGGGAGTAATTATGTGTTTGTACAAGCAGGAGCGAGCCACAAGGGAGAATTCTTCTTTTAGCTCTGGGTGAACACAGGGATGATACAAAAATGCAACCGCTCCACGCTGCAAGATAAAAAAAAGGTAATCAGAAGGTGTGCAAACACACAATCATGAGAATGGGTTATATGAAGAATGCAAACAACTCAGGAACTGACATATTATTAACCACTAGGCACATCGTGAAAATATAACACACTTCTTCTAATCACATGTTTATATGTGAGATCTATGAAATCTCTAGGTTGATTAGAAATTGAAGCATTGCAGCCAATCTATAAAAATCATGTAAGGTCTAATGGATGCTGCTTGATTTCGTCTTACTTTGGAAATGGAGTCAACAATTGGCATGTGAAAAATTTCCATAAAAATAAATAAATGTCACCCAGCATGTTTATAGTCTTTCCATAGTTATACAATATTTCTCTGTGCGAAAAAACACAGTATCAACCAATGCAGATTACAGTTTCCTCACTTTGCAACCTCTGCCAATATGGAATGTTAATATTGTAAACAGCTCTATGGTCCTTGGCTACAGCATTCCTGGACAAAGATTGTTATTTCAAAGACCAAGACACCACGATTCATTGTAAACTGGCCATTTATTTCTTAAATGTTACTCACCTTAAGGCTGTGAACCCAGCGCTGGGGTGGGCAGTAGATGTACTCTCCATATTTGGCCCACTTTGGCCGGTGTACCCCACTATATGCAACAAGAAGACCACAAGTAATTATAATGAACATACATGTGATTAAAGCCATGGTCTATTCGAGTTAATAAAAGTGCTATATTGATTGCCTACTACCGTTCACTTATCCATTAAAGAGAACCTATGTATATAATTAATAAATATATATATATATATATATATATATATATATATATTAGTTTTTTTTTTGTTTTTTTTTTTATTTAAAATGCATGTAATTAATTTTTGGGAAAAACAGACATCTGCATGAACTAAAATTTACACAAATATTTGCTAAGCTCTATTTAGGTGCTTTTTAGTAGCTGCAGAATGCTTATTAGGCTTAACCAATCACCGTCCCATTACATCACATGTATATTTTAACTCCCACTAATCTCATCCAGAATATCACTGAGTATGACATGAGTTGTAAACTATGACAACTTTGTATTATAAGATTTACAATCCTCTCCTCCAGCCAGTCTGCCAAGGAGAAAGACTACAGCCTGTCCAAGAAATCTGGGGGTTAGTATGCTGTGTGTGCTGCCACCAGATGCACAAAACAAACATGGTCAAATGCTGTTCTAGCTTTCTGACTGACAGTCCATGGGGGAGGACCTACATACAAAAAAAAAAAAAAAAAAAAAAAAAAAAAGGAAAATGACTGAAAAATGTATGAATTTATGAATCAGAAAAAAATAAAGAAAAGGCTGCAGGAACATAGTTGTTATGGACCTCAACGTTGCACTTTGAAAGTTGCCTCCAAGTTTAAAAAGATAACTAGCTTACTTTACAAAAATGCAGTTTTCTCTCTTTTTTTTCCAGTCTATGCCAGTTGCACTGCATTCCAAGATGAGATATCATCTTTGACAAAGTTTCACATTTAAGACCAAAGTGTTGTCTGTCAACTTCCTGTACAGTTCTACTTCTGGAATTCTTGAAATGTTAAATATATCAAAACACTGCACCGAAAATAAATGCCTATTATAGGCATGAACTGCAAGTCTATGGGAGCAGTGGTTTGAATGTGGTATAGTATATTACTAACCCTACAAGTAATTAATAAGATAATGAAGCACTTTATTCCAAATGACTGCCCATAACATGAAATGCCATAATGATAAAATGAGAAACAAGTCAAATATGTAATGCAAACATAAAATGCCACATAATCCACTATACATGTACTAAGGCTTTTAGAGGACAATTAAAATGTTTGCTTGCTTTCAAAAAGTTGTACGTTAAAAAAACAGAGCTTTGTACGCCCCTAACTTTAATTATGAATACACTGAGCAGCACCGACACCACTTTTGCTACCGAGTCCAGCCAAGCCCAGACTGACAATCAAACAAATGTGGAATACCAAGCTTGCAAGTCAAACCACTTGCATGGGCTATAGCAGATGGGGTCAAGCCTACTCGATATCACTTCAAAGTCATGGTTTTATCTATCAAAAGGATCTAAATCACTCATATAAGTAAAAAATTATGTTATGAAAGTTTTTAAAAACAAGGTCATAGACACATAAAAGTCAAAGATTAAGCCCTCTGTAAACAATAAGAGTGAGCTAAAGGACCCCAATTGTACTTTGATTCACGTCTCCTGACAATTGTTAAATCTAGATTTCAAATATAAAAAGAGGAAAGAGGAGAAATAGAAAATAAACATAGAAATCATTTTAAAATATGTAGTCGTGATATACGCATTACCCATATGGTTCTTGAAGTTCATTCTTATATGGTTCTTGAAGTTCATTCTTATCAGTGTGGCTAGGAACAGATGAGAATAGTCACTAGGTTACCCACCTGTTAGGAATAGGTGATGTGTACACTATCTGGGTGTCCATACAGGCACAGAAGGAATTCTGAAAATTAAAAACACTAGTATTACAGATACTTCGACTAAACCTCCATCACCCCCCCCCCCAAAAAAATGTTTTTATATATATATATATATAATTTTTTTAAAAAAGGCACTCAATCAAAACTAAAATCTTAATGGTGACATGTAGATACATCAGTTCATATAAACTCAATAGTAATGAAAGAATGAAGCTTTGGTAGAAATACTGATTAATACAATCTTCTTACCTCCTGCCTGTGCTTGGTGGCAATACTTGGAAGGACCTGCTAAGACAAAACAAATATGTACATAAACATGTACTACATGGCAATAAAACAATAAGGGATACTTCTACAAATCCACTAACTTAGGGAATATAGAATTTAGGGAAATAGAAATTACTGCGTGCTAAAATATGTATTAACTGGTTCTGAATTGTCTCCCCACTGACAAGTAGGAGGTAGGTATTATATATCAGCATATTCTATGGGGTATGCAGAAATTAAAACTGGTTTACAAATATTGTGTTAGAGCGTTAATCTACTAATATTTGTTAACCCCTAATAAAGCAAGCAGTGTGTGTATAACAAGTTCACTTATAACAATAAAAAAAAATACAAAAATATACCAACAAAAGTTCTAATTGGTTCTTGTAGAATACAGATTAGTAATTTGCTTGCAAAAACTTGACAAGATCTGTTACACGAGTTGACAACGGACAACAGAATTCAGACCTAAATAACACTTGCAAAGCATTTCCAGCTCAGCTGAGTTTGGAGAATTTTCCAAGCCCTTGATTTGCATGTTGGTTCTCAACTCAAGCCAGTTGCACATATACCTTGCTGGGAACAGGCCAGTGTTCTTCAGGACAAACATAGGCAAATTCTCCTGGAAGATCCATATGAAGGTTAAACTGCAACAGAAATATGGGTCACAAGCACACAATTAGAAGGTGAAAATATTAATTTGTCAATCTGTCAGTCACATAGGGAATTATGGAATCGCTGAACAAACATAAAAATGAGTGCTAAAACTGGAAAAAGAAACAAACATTGTAAAACCATTTAGTAATACGAATAAGTTAAGGAACATTCCTGGCACCATAACAACTTCAAATGATGCCAGGAGTTCGCGAATAGTTCAACCCTAAAGTTGCCTACAGCGCCGATCTCAACTCCCACCAAGCAACATCCAGATTCTGGAATTTTAGAATCAGGAAGTGTGGAGTGCAGTGGCGCCACCTGATTGGCTCAGAGCGGCCAGCCGCGTACACATCCAAGCATCTCCAAAAGGAAAGCATTGAATAAATGCTTTCCTGTGGGGGCTTCTGTGTCACGTGATCAAGTTTTACTCTGTCCGTGCAGTAGAAGTATTTAACAGCTCAAAGCAAACATTACCATTTCTGAAAAACTGCAAAGGTTTCCATTGAATGGTTAAATTGGCAGGACCACTGGACCCCAACTTTTTGGCTATTAAACCCTACGACTACAATTAGTGAATTAAGGTCATAATGCATTATTAGAGTGTATAATGGTGATTGACAGCTGTGCATTGCCTTACATGGATATTGAGAATGAGGAAGTGTAACCTCCACGATAGCAATAGGTGAAGTGAAAGAGCAAACAACAGACGCCGGGGATACCATTTGTTTCTATCAAACAGCTAAAAAAATATTCGACACAGAAATAGGGGATGACGCTAGGCTAAAGAAGACCCTTTAAGAACATCGCTTATTTAATTTCATGTAACCAAACAGATCTCCGAAATTACACCCAGACATTAAAATGTTCTGCTCCAATGATCCACAACAGAGGCTGTTTTCTCTTCATCTCTAAATTTCTGTCCGTATGCCATGTTCCAGCTAGAATATGGCACAAAGAAGCCATTTAACGCTTTCCACAACTCCAGCACTAATTTCATTAAAGGACCACTCTAGTGCCAGGAAAGCATACTCGTTTTCCTGGCACTAGAGTACCCTGAGGGTGCCCCCACCCTCAGGGACCCCCTCCCGCCGGGCTCTGGAGAGAGGAAGGGGTTAAACTTACCTCTTTTTCCAGCGCCGGGCGGGGAGCTTTCCTCCTCCTCTCCATCTTGATCGCGACGTCATCGGCTGAATGCGCATGCGCGGCAGGAGCCGCGCTCGCATTCAGCCGGTCGCATAGGAAAGCATTTACAATGCTTTCCTATGGACGCTTGCGTGCTCTCACTGTGATTTTCACAGTGAGAAGCACGCAAGCGCCTCTAGCGGCTGTCAATGAGACAGCCACTAGAGGATTTGGAGGCTGGATTAACCCTCATTATAAACATAGCAGTTTCTCTGAAACTGCTATGTTTATAAAAAAAAGGGTTAATCCTAGAGGTACCTGGCACCCAGACCACTTCATTAAAGGACCACTCTAGTGCCAGGAAAGCATACTCGTTTTCCTGGCACTAGAGTGCCCTGAGGGTGCCCCCACCCTCAGGGACCCCCTCCCGCCCGGCTCTGGAAAGGGGAAAGGGGTTAAATCTTACCTTTTTCCAGCGCTGGGCGAAGAGCTCTCCTCCTGCTCTCCTCCTCCGATCCGCCTCTTCTCCTCCCCGTCGGCTGAATGCGCACGCGCGGCAAGAGCTGCGCGCGCATTCAGCCGGTCACATAGGAAAGCATTCATAATGCTTTCCTATGGACGCTTGCGTGCTCTCACTGTGATTTTCACAGTGAGAATCACGCAAGCGCCTCTAGCGGCTGTCAGTGAGACAGCCACTAGAGGAAAAAGGGGAAGGCTTAACTAATTGATAAAAAACAGAGAAACTGCTATGTTTATAAAACAATTAGTTAACCCTAGCTGGACCTGGCACCCAGACCACTTCATTAAGCTGAAGTGGTCTGGGTGCCTAGAGTGGTCCTTCAAGCTGAAGTCGTCTGGGTGCCTAGAGTGGTCCTTTAACGGAACAGTATTCCTAACACTATAGAGTCACATAACTGTATTCCTAACTCTATAGAGTTCTTCTGCCCGTTCCCTCCACCAGCGAATAAAGGGTCTAAAAAATTTTTTCAAAAGATAAAAATAAAAAAAATCATTTTTTCTCCCACTTACCTGATTACAGTGCCAAGGACCCTCAGTACTGGATCATGCTCTGCCTCCTTCAACATCAGTGATGGGGGAAAACCTAATGTGCATTAGGCCTTCCCCATAGAAAATTAGTGACAATGCTTTCCTATGGGGATTTTCAAGATGCTGCATGTTCACATTCAAAGCGTGAGGACATCCAGCATCATTTCATGGAGTTTAACACTATGAAAGGCAAGGAAGGGTTCTCTAGGAGACCATTGTTAGAGTCTGTCTTAACCCTGCAATGTTTTTGCTTGCAGGGTTAAGGAGGACTGGGACACAGCACACAGACCACTTCAATAAAATGAAATGGTCTGGATGCCTATAATGTCTCTTTAAGCATATAAGGGAACCAATCAACATTGAAATCAGTGGATTCAGCAGGTACATTGCATTTGTGACACTTTGATAAATCTCTCCCAGTAGGTCACTAGATACTATATAAAATCATGGAAAAATTCTCCTGGCTCAACAGTTTAAGAAAAATAGAACCTATATGCAGATTTCTAGTATCCACATGGGGAAAATGTGCTTCTATAACCAAAGACAAATGCAGAGACAAGTGCAATTCATTTGATAATGCTTTAAGTGTCCTATGGAATGTCACAGTGCCTGATGTTCAGGCGCCTGAAGATAAAGGATTAGTGGCCATAGCCCAAAGGCAAGTGATGGACTCTTGACAGTGACACAAGAGGGAATTGTCAAAATGAATTTCAAATCTTCGGCCACAATAGCAGAAACTGGAATAACTCTTCAAGTCAGGAAGTTATCTTTTGAATTCACTGTGGCAAAACCAGGCTTAGTAGAACTTTCCAACAATTTTCTATAGCAAATGTCAGCGTTTGGATATCAACAGCGTACGATGTGGAGTTTAGCGAATAAGCCTCTATGTGTGTGTGTTTCTTAGGGGATGCAATAACTGACACTAAACACAGGGAACTCTCACAGTTCTAAAGCATGTCCCCTGCAGAAAGCAGCTGTAAGGTGGGGTTTGCACAATTCTTGTACAGATTCTAAATGTGGGACAATGCAATCAGCAGGAACATTGGTTTCCCATAGCTCAGTTTAAAAATAAATCTCCAATTACTAACACTGTATTTCTGGAAATTAAATACAACTCTCCCTTTTCTCTACTCAGAGGGAGGGCCACCTACCTGCACTCACTGGAGGGTGAGTGCCCATGGGTAACTACCTGTGAGAGCACAATAAAGAGTGTATTATTATTATTATTACACATATTGATAAGACTGGCACTGTGTGGATGCTGAGTGCATGGATACAAAGTGTTAACCAGCAGCCGCTGATAGAACCTGCCCTGTTGTAATGGAGGTCAATGCATGCCGCCCATAGTCAGGGAAGTTACAGGCCACTCACCCGGCCGTTATCACACAGCGCCCCTCCAGCACTCCCCGCTCTCAGCAGCAGCAGGAAGCCGGCACACACGGGCCACATCCCGGACTCTCCGAGCTGCCAGCCCGCGGTCCCCCGGCCTGCTCAGAACGTCACCGGAGTTCCAACATGGAATCCCGCCTCCGCCAATCGGCGGCCGCGCTGATGGGAAAACAGACTCCGATTGGACGCCGCTAACCCCGCCTGTTTGTGCTGTGAGTGTGCTGGGCACAGGGTAAGCAAAGAGGGCGGAGTCTGCTGCCTCCACGTGCTGGTGTGATGACTGTACCTTGTTATAAACATGGAGAGCAGCTGGTCTGCCACAGGGGGAGAGAGATACCACAGGGGGAGGAGAGGAGATACAGAATATACCACAGGGGGAGGAGAGGAGATACAGAATATACCACAGGGGGAGGAGAGATACAGAATATACCACAGGGGGAGGAGAGATACAGAATATACCACAGGGGGAGAAGAGATACAGAATATACCACTGGAGAAGGAGTGATACAGAATATACCACAGGGGGAGAAGAGATACAGAATATACCACAGGGGAGGGGAGATACAGAATATACCAAAGGGGGAGGGGAGATACAGAATATACCACAGGGGGAGGGGAGATACAGAATATACCACAGGGGGAGGAGAGGAGATACAGAATATACCACAGGGGGAGGAGAGGAGATACAGAATATACCACAGGGGGAGGGGAGATACAGAATATACCACAGGGGGAGGGGAGATACAGAATATACCACAGGGGGAGGAGAGATACAGAATATACCACAGGGGGAGAAGAGATACAGAATATACCACAGGGGGAGAAGAGATACAGAATATACCACTGGGGAAAGAGTGATACAGAATATACCACAGGGGGAGAAGAGATACAGAATATACCAAAGGGGGAGAAGAGATACAGAATATACCACAGGGGGAGAAGAGATACAGAATATACCACAGGGGGAGAGATACAGAATATACCAAAGGGGATGGGGAGATACAGAATATACCAAAGGGGGAGGGGAGATACAGAATATACCACAGGGGGAGGGGAGATACAGAATATACCACAGGGGGAGGGGAGATACAGAATATACCACAGGGGGAGGGGAGATACAGAATATACCACAGGGGGAGGGGAGATACAGAATATACCACAGGGGGAGGGGAGATACAGAATATACCACAGGGGGAGGGGAGATACAGAATATACCACAGGGGGAGGGGAGATACAGAATATACCACAGGGGGAGGGGAGATACAGAATATACCACAGGGGGAGGGGAGATACAGAATATACCACAGGGGGAGGGGAGATACAGAATACACCACAGGGGGAGGAGAGATACAGAATATACCACAGGGGGAGGAGAGATACAGAATATACCACAGGGGGAGGAGAGATACAGAATATACCACAGGGGGAGGAGAGATACAGAATATACCACAGGGGGAGGAGAGATACAGAATATACCACAGGGGGAGGAGAGATACAGAATATACCACAGGGGGAGGAGAGATACAGAATATACCACAGGGGGAGAGAGATACAGAATATACCACAGGGGGAGAGAGATACAGAATATACCACAGGGGGAGGGGATATACAGAATATACCACAGGGGGAGGGGAGATACAGAATATACCACAGGGGGAGGGGAGATACAGAATATACCACAGGGGGAGGGGAGATACAGAATATACCACAGGGGGAGAGGAGATACAGAATATACCACAGGGGGAAGAGAGATACAGAATATACCACAGGGGGGGGAGGAGAGATACAGAATATACCACAGGGTGGGGAGATAGATACAGAATATACCACAGGGGGAGGAGAGATACAGAATATACCACAGGGGGAGGGGAGGTACAGAATATACCACAGGGGGAGGGGAGATACAGAATATACCACAGGGGGAGAGATACAGAATATACCACAGGGGGAGGGGAGGTACAGAATATACCACAGGGGGAGGGGAGGTACAGAATATACCACAGGGGGAGGGGAGGTACAGAATATACCACAGGGGGAGGGGAGGTACAGAATATACCACAGGGGGAGAGATACAGAATATACCACAGGGGGAGGGGAGATACAGAATATACCACAGGGGGAGGGGAGATACAGAATATACCACAGGGGGAGAGGAGATACAGAATATACCACAGGGGGAAGAGAGATACAGAATATACCACAGGGGGGGGAGGAGAGATACAGAATATACCACAGGGGGGGGAGGAGAGATACAGAATATACCACAGGGTGGGGAGATAGATACAGAATATACCACAGGGGGAGGAGAGATACAGAATATACCACAGGGGGAGGGGAGGTACAGAATATACCACAGGGGGAGGGGAGATACAGAATATACCACAGGGGGAGGGGAGGTACAGAATATACCACAGGGGGAGGGGAGGTACAGAATATACCACAGGGGGAGGGGAGGTACAGAATATACCACAGGGGGAGAGATACAGAATATACCACAGGGGGAGAGATACAGAATATACCACAGGGGGAGGGGAGGTACAGAATATACCACAGGGGGAGGGGAGGTACAGAATATACCACAGGGGGAGGGGAGGTACAGAATATACCACAGGGGGAGGGGAGATACAGAATATACCACAGGGGGAGGGGAGATACAGAATATACCACAGGGGGAGGAGAGATACAGAATATACCACAGGGGGAGGAGAGATACAGAATATACCACAGGGGGAGGAGAGATACAGAATATACCACAGAATATACCCATGTGATTGAAAGGAGGGGGGGGGTGCAGTCAACTAAACAGACACACTCACTGACAGGCACACACACTTGTTGATTTGACACACACTAACAAACACACACTCACTGACAGGCACACTGTTACAGGCATACTGGCTCGCACAGACAAACATACTGACACACACATATATACATACTGGCACACACATAGACAGACATACTGGCAGACAGACATACTTGAACACACACAGACATACTGGCACACACAGACAGACATACTCACACACACACTTTTAAAGCCGGTAGACAGGGGCTGAGTAAGGGGACTGCGCTGTAGTGAGAGGTTATGGGCTGTAGTGGGGGGTATGAGCTGTAATTGGGGTGTTAGGAAATGTTGTGGAGGGATAGGGGCTAAAGTAGGTTGATGGCTACAATTTGGGAAAGAGGCTGTGGTGTGGGTGATATGGGTTGCAATTGGGTGTGAGGAGCTGTAGTGGAGATGTTATGGGGGCTGTGGTATGGGGCTGAGGAAGGGGGACAGAAGATGAGAGGGTTGGGACAGGAGCTGAGAGGGGGGGACAGCAGCTGAGAAGAAGTGACAGGACCTGAGAGGGGGGACAGGGGCTGAGGAAGGGGGACAGGGCCTGCAGAAGGGAACATGGGCTGAGGAAGGGGATTGGGGCTGAAGAAGGGGACAGGGGCTGAGGAGGGGGATAAAAAAACAAACTAATGTATATTCCCCCCCTCCTTGAGTCTTACCTTAGGCCATGGAGTGGTGGGCAGGGGGCAGGAGTAGCCATAGACATATATATTATTAGACGCCGCATTGACCGTTACTGCCTACTGGCGCTGATGAGCCGCGGGGCCGCCATATAGGATCGGTCACCCGCTCTACTCAGTGTAATCTGTTCGGCAGGTGCAATGAGCTGTCAGTGCATTTAATTAATCAAATCTCACTGAATACCAAACCGATTTTCACACTTTTTTTTGTTTCAAAGGTCATACTTGTAGCTAGAAGGACACAAAGTTTGGCGTATTTTAATATTCATAGTGGGCTTAACATTAATAGAATATTCTGATATATGATATAAAATGACCAGACGTCCAGTTTGACTATAAATCTGATTGAAAAACCCTAACCTTAACCTCCGTAACCCAACTACCCAGCAATGCCTAAACCTAAAAGTATCCCCAATTCCAACTATGCCCAATAGATAGTTTTCCCCTAAACCTAACCCTTGAGCCATAGATCGCAATACCACCTGACCACCCCCCTCTCATGGACACCTCAACACTTGGTCAGGTGGAACCGGGGATTGAACTACCAACCTTCCAGTTTGTAGACAACCTACATGAATCACTGAGCCACCTTGAGTGTAAGGTTTTGTTAATTGTGGGAAAAGTTTAATTTTAGTGTATAAGCAATCATAACAAAACTGTACCTGAGTAGAATTCAAGCTTCTCTTTGAGCTCTTCATTAATGAGGTGCTTTTCCCTCAAATCCCCAAAAGACTCTTTACTGTGGTCTTTGCCCTCTTTTCTCTGGCCATGGCATTCTTCTTCTCTCGTTCCAGACTTTCCACTCTTTCCAAGGCTTCATTGAGTCTGGTCTTAAGAGTGGTAGGGGAAGCAGGCAAGGCATAGCTATGATCCTAGTAGAAAAAGGGATGAACATAGTTTAGTGTATTAGTTTATTTGTTATTGTGTTTAATATGAGTGGCAACAAACAAGTTAGGTTTTTAATATGTCCAGGAACATTATGATATGATGTTTAAAGTAGAAATATTCACATCAGTAGGGTGAGGTTTTGAGGTTGCTGTTTCTTTGAAACCCTGAGAGGCCACAGACAAGCTTTCTTCAGCTCTTCTGGAGGTAGATGTAGACTTTTCCAACTAAATAAAGAAGCATAATACTATATATTTGTAGTCGGGGACATAAGCTGTAAGGTATGATAAGTACATAAGAATATAACAGTCGGTTGTGGTGTGCCGGAACCGATGTATGGGGTAGGCCTGTAATAAAAGAGGGCCTACCCTTGAATAGTAATAATAAAAGGGGTGAGGTGGGAGGGATGAACCCAGCATTACTGATTAGGAGGGGACCCGAGCTTTTATAGCCGGGTAACCCCTCCCACAATTACAGGCTACGCCTTTCTATTTGTAGTCGGGGACATAAGCCATAAGGTATGATAAGTACATAAGAATATAACAGTCGGGGGGGCGTGGCTTGACCGGGAACCGAGCTGGACGTGCAAGCCTAGAGCTCCTCGCTAAACCCCCTGTACCAAAAGCTTACACTAGCTATAAACTGGATTAAAACGAAAAGAAACCTTACCTCCCTCCTCCTAACCCGCCATGGACAAGCGCCTGCCGAGAAAACCGGCCAAAAAACACACGGACACTGCTGCCACGGTACCCGATCTGTTTGCGGCCTCTCGCACGCCACGCCAAGACACCCAAGATGGCGGCGGATCCAGCCCGCGAGCCCCAGTCTCACCAGCTAATTCGAGCCCACCCCAGCCTCACGGCCCGGTCACATCGGAAATGACCCACTTTCTGACTGAACTGGCGGCGGTAAAGAGCTACTTAGCCCGGGAGATAGACAGAACTTCGAAGGCAGTGATGTCTGAAATCCACAAGCTGGGTGAGCGGACAGCGGACCTGGAGCACCGCGTGGAAACAACTACGGTGGCTCACAACACGATGACCGCCCATGTTAACACGCTCACCGCCCGACTGGAAGCCTCGGAGACAGCACTAGAAGACCTGGCGAACAGGTCGCGCCGCAACAACATCCGCGTGCGCGGCCTGCCGGAGCAACAGGATCAAGGCCCAATTCCGGCCCTGCTCATCGCAATCCTGCGCCCTCTCTTGCCAGAGATACCTGATGAGCACTGGCACATAGACAGAGCCCACAGGGCCTTGCGTGCCCGAAGAGACGACAACACAAGACCCAGAGACATAATTGTCCGCTTTCTTCACTTTCAGACAAAGTAAGCGGTGCTAAGGAAGGCCAGGGACAACCCCATACAATACCAGGGCAAAGAAATCTCCCTTTTTCAGGACTTGGCCCCCATTACCCTCCAACGCAGAAGAGATTGGAGACCGATTACAGAGCTGCTCAGGGCCAACACAATCAGGTACGCATGGGGGCACCCGTTTAAATTAATGGTCTTTAAGCAAGGCAGACCTCACATCCTCATGCCAGGCACAGACCCAGCGCCCTTCTTCCGAGCACTGGGCGTCTCATTGCCAGAGGGCTTCTCGGTGCCGAACACCACTCTCCCAGCCTTACAACCCTTACCACGCGACTGGTACGCCACCAGGGAGTAAAAAGGAGGCAGACAGGCATCAATAAGGCATAACCAACCTCCCAGGAGCGAGCACACCGGACCCCTCTCAACAAAGGCACAGCGCCCTTCCCACCCTTCCCTATCCACCAGAAGCAGATCAGCAGGCTACTATACGCCGGGAGAGACGGCCTACCCACTGGTCGGAATGAATCTGAGACACCCGATGCCCCTTTTCTGTGATGGACCCCAACACCTCAGCCACACGCAGCAACCAACGGACTTTTCTTTTCCTCGGCTGCCACGGACACTCGCTACTCAAGCTTCATTGACCCTGTCCACCCACACGACGCCTGTCGCGGCGACAGCTACAGTTACACTGTACTACGAGACTTTCTATAGACTGCTGCAGACTTATGGACACCGAAATGAGTCTTTGGTACAAGCTGTCACAATCCTGACACCACATGGAAGTGTAATGTATACTAACTACACCGGTGGGAAGTACTGAGTCAGCTAGCCAGGACACACACACCACTATAGACGCAACACACTACTTCAGACACCAACTCATCACACAACCATACTACACTTAGACGGGGGTCAGTGACGGGGGTCTCTCGGGGGGGGTGGTGGGATGGTGGGTGGTGGGTGGGCGTTACATAGCCGCACAGATGGCACAAATAGCCCTATGGCACACACCCCCAGAAACTAGAAGGTGGGTAGACCTGGAATCTGCACTAATGAGATCCGATCTCCCACAATTCTATATCTGGACACCGAAGGAGCACAGAGCGCTCCCGAGAACGGCGTGCCCAGCTATTACTAACTCAATCCACGTATGGGACACCTACGCCATCAAACACGAACTCACCACCACGTCCTCCCCTCTTACCCCAATATATCGTAATAAGGCATTCACGCCAGGCATGAGACCCTGGGACTTTAAAGGTCTAGAGCATGCCGGACTCCAGAGGGTATACCAACTTTACAAAGGAGACACAATAGTCACATTTCCGGAGCTACAAGCCAAAGCAACTTTGAAGCCAGCCGACTTCTTTAGATACCTACAACTCAAACATTACGCGACCTAAGCGCCGGTAAAAACAGCCGCCAAAACCAATCCAACCTTCTTTGAGCGCATCTGCCTCACAGAACAATATCAGAGAGGCCTAATCACCCAATTGTACTCCCACCTCTGTTCCACCACTCGGGAATGGGGGACCCTACATTACACAGAAAAATGGGAAATAGACTTGGGGGAAACCCTGGAGGGCATAGACTGGCAGGATATTTGGGAAGCCAATTCCAACAGGCATATAAGACGATGCTCAGGTGGTATATTACCCCGGTCCAACTCTATCACATGAAGAAAACACCCACAGATCTCTGTTGGCATAACTGCGGAGAAAAAGGGACTTACGCACACATGTGGTGGTACTGTCCCACAATCAAAATTTTCTGGGAAAGCATCCAGAAGCTTATATTGCAGATTCTAAATAGACCAATAGACCTAAACCCTTGGACCTTCCTCCTAGCCAGACCCCTTGACTATTTGCCCAGACCAGAACAACAATTGCTCAACAAGATTGCTCTAGCTGCTAGAAAGGCACTAGCCCAAACATGGTTGCAGCCTATCCCCCCCCCCCCCCCCCCATTGTCCACAGTGCTCAACAAGATCAAAGAGTGTCATCTCATGGACAAATTAACGGCCCAATAGAGAGGCAATATGAGAGCATTCACAAAGGTATGGGAACCATGGGATAACTACACTGACGACTAATTAGCCACGAGTGACGTCCAGGACCACCCCCTCCTCCTCCCCCCCCCCCCCCTCCTTTCTACAACCAGTTTTCCACTACCCCTTCCCTCAATTCTAGGCCGAGCTTACCGGTAACCCGGCCTATAAGTTCGACACACCCAAACCACTGCAACAAAACGACAACTTTGTTATTTGGTCAAAAGTTACAAGTTAAGATGCTGATCTTAATTCTTGTTTAGGCTGTGGAATATTTAACGGGATAGGAAGACATGAAGGGTTGAGAACTAGGGTTGGCACTAATGATGTGGTGTTAAATACCAGAGCTTGGTTGCTTCTTCTAAGTGTTGCTTCTAAGTGTCTGTGGTTGGAGATATTCTGGAGAGTTTTACAGAAGCTTCAACTGTCTAAGAGTTGTGCTAAGAGTTTTCTTTTTTACTGTTACAGGTAAGATTCATCTGTAGGAAAAGGTTACTGATTGCACAAGGTTTGATTTCCTGTTGGTAATTATAAGGCATTTGATTGGATTAGGTAGCTACTTGCTATTGATTGCTGTGTAAATTAGCTATTGTTTGCTAATAAGCAGAGGCCTACCCAGGTGTTAAACATTCCTAGTGGTAGGTGATTTTAGGAGTATATAAGGGCTGTTGTCATTAGCTTGGCTAATAGAGCTTGGTTGCTTCTTCTAAGTGTTGCTTCTAAGTGTCTGTGGTTGGAGATATTCTGGAGAGTTTTACAGAAGCTTCAACTGTCTAAGAGTTGTGCTAAGAGTTTTCTTTTTTACTGTTACAGGTAAGATTCATCTGTAGGAAAAGGATACTGATTGCACAAGGTTTGATTTCCTGTTGGTAATTATAAGGCATTTGATTGGATTAGGTAGCTACTTGCTATTGATTGCTGTGTAAATTAGCTATTGTTTGCTAATAAGCAGAGGCCTACCCAGGTGTTAACCCTTTAAGTCCGGAGGACGTACTATTACGTCACGCAGAAACCGGCTCTAAACGCCGGCGGGCGTAATAGTACGTCCTCGCTTTTATTGCCGCCCACGTGGCCGGCGGTATTCTCCCGCTGCAGATCGCAGTCGGGGGGATGCCTGGCCCCCCGGGCAACCCCCCCTGTGGCCGGTGACCGCGATCTGCAGTCTCTGATCGCAGTGACAGGCTGTCACTGCGACCAGTATTCAGCATGTGTCAGCCGATTTCAAATCGGCTGACACATGCGGCCGGCGGCTTTCCCGTTGTGCAGATCGCGGTCGGGGGACTTACCTGGCCCCCCAGGCAGTCCCCCTGGGGTCAGTGACCGCGATCTGCTAAGTCTGATCGCAGTGACAGGCTGTCACTGCGATCTCAAAGCACTCTGTTTGCAGTGACAGCCTGTCACTGCGATCAGTGTTACATGTGTCAGCCTATTGGCTGACACATGTAATTGGCACAGTGATCCCCCTGCAGATTGGAAGGGGGGAGTGCTTGTACCACCCAGGCACTCCCCCCTGTGGTCAATTACCCAATCTGCAGGAGGTGATCACAGTGACAGGCAGTCACTGTGATCACTGATCCTGTGTGTCAGCCAGTGATGTGAAATCACTGGCTGACACTGTCTCTGCCCCCTGTCCTGTAAAAAAAATAAAATATTAGTTCAAAAAATAAATTAAAAAAATTACAGTTACAAATAAAATATACTTAGATCATATATATTATATATATATGATCTAAGTATATATATATATATACACACATACACACACACACACACACATTTACACATACACAACGTGTATTTAAATATTAATAAATATATATATTAATATCAAATTACACGTAGACTGATACTGATTAAATATATATATAATTATTGTTATATATATTTATATATAATGTAAAAAAAATATATATGTAAATACGTAAAAAAATAAAATTAAAAAAATATTTAAAAATAAATAATTAAAAAATATATAGATGTGTGTTATTTCGTTCTAACTGTATTGTGATAATAATATATATATATTTATATCAAAATACACGTAGAACAAAATAATATATATCATAATATATATATCTATATACATAAATATATACATATATATCACTATATATACCTATATATAAATAAAAATATTTTTAAAAAATTATATATATATTTGTGTAAGGGGCAAATAGCCGTATATAGAGTAAGGATCCAGCATAAGCGCAGGATAGTATAAAGGGAGCAAGTCGGTTGTGGTGTGCCGAGACCGACGATACGGTAGGCCTGTAAATAAAGAGGGCCCACCAAGGAGTAAGAAAGTAAAGTAAATGGAAAGAAAAGAGAAAGTGTTGAAATGAGGAGTGGGTGGGAGGGTCATTCTGATGCTGACCTCAAGCGATATGAGTCAGGTAAGGGGTGTCCCTTATATAGGGGAGTGAATTAATTTAAGCCCCTCCCACAAATACAGGCCAAACGGCCTTAATACTTGTGTAAGGGGCAAATAGCCGTATATAGAGTAAGGATCCAGCATAAGCGTAGGATAGTATAAAGGGAGCAAGTCGGTTGTGGTGTGCCGAGACCGACGATACGGTAGGCCTGTAAATAAAGAGGGCAAAATGAATAATCAAAGATTTAATACAGTCAACAAATATATACAAATTAACCAGACATTTCCTTAAATGCATTACAGTATTTAATTCCTGGAAGAATTTTGAAGGTAGGAATCTAGGACCGAAAGTGAACACCATTTGTTGTGGGTAGGATAGTATGTTATCTCTACTGTTGGTCCGTGTTGACTCATTTCGGAATGTGGTAGAGCCAATAGGAAATGAAATATGTGTTTACGTACGTGGGATCATTGAAGACAATGATCTGTCTGAGTGGTGGTGATGGTAGTGAATTCTCTGGCCTGAGAAAGGCATAAAAGGCAATGTGCATGGCTGGTAATGGCCGACTTGGTAGTATAATTGAATGGTTGTAGATCTAATAGGTCCGATAAGGATGAAAAGTTGGATGGCTATTGGTAATCTCTGAGAGGAACGTGGGAGAATGGATTCCTGAAAACCTCTGAGTATATTCTTGTCTGGTATGATAGCATGAAGTTATGGTAGTTTTGGCCATAGGTTATCCTGTGTTGTTGAATGCCTGTAAACTATATAATTAATGGTGTGTGAGATAGTTTAAGTTTAAGGTGGCAAAAAGAAGCAAAACCTAGGAGAAATGTTATGACACAGGTTGAGCTATGTTGTGTTCCAATGAGATTCTTTAAGCCAGGTGAAAAGCTGTGTTATGTGTTCTATAAGTATGGGACGAAAGTGCTAGGTGGGATAGTGCATGCTATGCTGCATGAGTATGTCTAATCCATGATTTTGTCTCTGGAACGAAAGCATGGCCGTGACTGTATGGGCAGCTGTAGGAAGCGTATGATGAACATGCCTGGAATATAAATGAGACAATTATCGGCAGGGATGTATACCCCCGTCTGGTACATGAAAGTGAAATGTGATAAGTGGCCAACCAAGTGAGTTCCCCAGAAATATCATGACCTTATGGATGAGTAGTGGCGATTGTTGATGATATGACATGTGCCTAGTTGTCAGAGTAATAACGGATTGATGACCCTGACCATGATTTACCCCATGCCACAGCAGCTGCTACAATGGGGTAGATCTCCCAAAGGGGCTGAGGTGGTGGAAAAATTTCCAAACCTGGATGCCATGGCCAACAGCTCCAAAGCAATTGTTCCCGGTAGATCGCTGCCAAACCCGTGGTAGACGCCGCGTCTGACCATCTGGTTGGAGAAGTGTCAGACAATCCTGGAAGGAACATGCTTTTACCATGCCAAGTGGTTAAGAAATCCCCCCCCATTTGCAGGTCTGCTGTTGCTGAGGTGTCTAGGGACATCCTCTGATCATCATGTTGGAAGTGTGGAAAAAAGGGGAAAGTACTCTGGATGTGAAAGCGTGGTCTTGTGGTATGATTGGCATGGCAAAATTAAGGAACCTGGTAGGGATTGTAGTTCCTTGCAGTTGTAAGTACTAAGCAGGAGGTTCCCTATTTGTCTTGTGGTAACTTGCGTGTATGGATGCCGACTCAAGTCATATGCCCAGTAATGTGATGATAGTGTCTGGGCCTTCTGTTTCTTATGGGGTACTGGGACGCCCAAGTGGTCAACCAGACTAAGCTGCCGTGAGGCTTCTAGTGAAAAATATGTTATCTTTGATCAACAAGACGTCTTCTAGATAGTGTATGACTGTAAGACCTCTGGATATGTTATCATAACCAGCACAGAGTATCTGCGAATATCGATAGTAGGCTAATCTGTAGCTCGAAAGTTGAGCGGGGAAAGGATTGCCCAATTTATGCCATGTAAGTGCCAGTGTGTAGGGTAGATGGTAGCCGTTTACTGCGTTGATGATATTGGTCTTACTTAACCAAGCTTCAACCCATGCTTGAGTGATAGCTGTAAAGGTAGATGAATGGTGTTGTATAGTAAGAAAACTCCTCAGAGGGTATGAGGGAGTTGAGACTTGGGGTAGCGGAGGTGTGTGGTGCCAATAAGTCTATGGTTAGTCTTTGTTTAAGGGAAGATTCCTTGTGACAATACCAATGTGTTTGGTGCCCTGCTGTAAATGGTGGAGATTGGAAGACCCCTCTGCAAATCTTGGCTATGAGTGTGTTTACAGCCAATGGTTTTGTTGTGCTGACTGTAAGTGAGGGCATGCTATATTCCTTGAAGGTGTGTTTATGATACCTGTATGGGAGCCCTTTGAAGCTCCAGAGCTTTAGTAAATCTACTACAAGTCTGGAAGGGTGATGAGTCAGTAGTGTTGAAAATGCATTGGTGTGTACAGATGGTGAGTACGTTATTTGTAAGTTGTATTGGGACACATGGTTTGTCATGTGCCCTGAACCATTTGAACATATATGCAACAGTCTATATGCAATGCCACTACTCATATCAATGGTCTCTGGTAGTTCAGAGGTGCTGGTACCTGGAGCCTGAGAGCGCTCGTCCATTTGTTTGGGACAAAATCCCTTCTGTATGGGTACCTGCAAAAATAAACATCTCTACATATTCCAATTGCCAACCCAACCAAGGGATGGTCAGTTCCCGATTTACCTGGAATCCCTGGATCTGACCACCACAGATACATCATCATACATATATATGCCTTGCTTCCCCAATGTGCGGACATCATACGTGCAGGGTTAACGTCTTGTGTGTCATAAGAATTGATTGTACCAGGTAACCGAGTTTTGGTTGGTGCTGGTTGTACAGTAGCGTGAGGCCCAGCCTTGTGAGGGCTGTGGTGACCAACTCGAGATTGCCAGTCTGTCATAATTTTTTTGGCTCATGAGTTTATGAGTGAGGCTAGTATAGCCTGGGTGTCACCTGAGTTGATGTAGCTGGGCCTTCCCCTGCCTCCGTGTTGTCCGTTGATGTATGGAGGAGTTTGAATAACTCTGCTTTCCTTGCTGTAGCAGGGTAGGGGATTTGTCACCTCCTTAGGTCGGTGGTAATGTGTGGGATCGTCCAGGATCTGATTGCTGCTGGACTAGCAACATCTCCTCTTCTTGAAGGTGTATCAATTCTAGCCGGGGTGCTAGGAAGAGGTGATTCTTCACCATCTTTTTGAGAAATACTTAAATAACAATAAAGACTGCAATTATTATTTGTACCCAGGGTTCTTGTACTGGCTTGCTAGCTAAGCCGTAAGGTGAAACGATTAGGCTTGGTGTTTTTTGGTGACTGGTGAGGCCCTGCTAGTTGCCAAGTGGCTTGAGAGGCTCTATCTATGCTTGGCGCGAGGGGATTTTGAGTGGCCACCGAACGTTGTGGCAGGATGTTGGCCTCTCGGTGACAGTAACCAGAAAATAGGAAGGGGAGTGACAGGTGAGGCCCTCTCTATGATACAATGCGAGGCGGCTAGCTCACGAGTGGCCCGAGGGGTGTATGCCTCCGAGTGTGAGGCGGGGTGTTGGCCTCGCGGGACCACTAACCGAAGCATAATGCAGAGAAAAAAAGGGGTAATACCTATTGGGCCCTAGAACCCTAATTGCCAGTATACTATTACTATTCCAGGGAAGGTAAGAGATGAATAACTACGTGAGCAGGTGTATGTACTTGGTAGTATGGTATTGAACCTGACAATCCCTATAGGTTTTTTAGTAGTAACTGTAACCTGAATGGATAAAACTGTATGGCATAAGGAAATATGGCATAGACCAAGCTTATCTTAATACGTACAGTATATGTGAAAAGTAAAGTGCCGTGATGTGTAAATATTAAACATCGTAGCCATACTGGTTAAATATGTATCGATCTTAACCCATTAAGTGCTGTATGTACAAGTGAAAATGTGGTCTGTCTCCACCTTGTATGTTGTATGTCCCCTTGCTAGGGGAAAGTCTGTTGCGTGAGCAGCGTGCTGTGAAAAATGTATGTGAACTATATTACCAGTTACGTATATACAGATGCGTCTGCTATTGTGTAATAATATATGTATTTATACCAGATGTTGATATAGTGCTTCCTATGTGAATTGTTGGATGTCTTATTGAATGGTAGGGGCCAGTGAACATGGTGTTGCAAAATGCAAGTGCACTGGAGATCTGCCGAGTGCCCTATAGGTGGCAGTGTAGTTGGATACTGATTGGTATGTGAAATGTTTGTCTGTTGACCTATAGGTGTCAGTGTTTTGGTGTTTGTAAAACCCCATGAAAATTGTCAATGTACTTGACAGACCTGTAGGTGGCAGTGTTGATAGAACCACTGTTGGTCTTGATGTGAAATGTAAATTATTGTGAATTAAACCTGAAGTTGAACCCGTGCTGGAGTTTAATTTATGGTTTATGGTTATGTTTAAAACAATCTTATGTGTAATTTATATTGGCTGGTAAATTGTATATGACATGTGAAGACTGTTTTGCTGTTGACCAGTAGGGGTCAGAAATGCTGATTGTATGTTAAAATACCCTTTAACCCCTTAAGGACCAAACTTCTTGAATAAAAGGGGATCATTACATGTCACACATATCATGTGTCCTGAAGGGGTTAATCCTACCGTTAGAAAGATAGGAGTCAGTATAAAAGCGAAAATGCTGTAGTTAGTTTGTTTGCTTATTAAGTGAAATAAAGTCTGAGAAGCCTATAGTATACCGATTGACCGGTAGGGGTCAGCATGTAGGCGAAAATGCTGTGGTTAGTTGGTTTGTACATGAAGTGCAATAATGTCTGAGAAGCCTGTAGTACACTGAATGACCGGTAGGGGTCAGTGTGTAGGCGCAAATGCAGTGGTTCGTTGGTTTGTACATGAAATGCAATAATGTCTGAGAAGCCTGTAGTACACTGAATGACTGGTAGGGGTCAATGTGTAGGTGAAAATGCAGTGGTTTATTGTTTTGTACATGAAAAGCAAAAACGTCTAAGAAGCCTGTAGTACACCGAATGACTGATAGGGGCCAGTGTCTAGGTGAAAAACGCAGTGTTTTGTTGGTTTGTACATGAAATGCAATAATGTCTGAGAAGCCTGTAGTACACCAAAAGACCAGTAGGGGTCAGTGTGTAGGCGAAAAAAGAGTTGTTCGTTGATTTGTACATGAAATGCGATAATATCTAAGAAGCCTGTAGTACACCAAAAACCGGTAGGGGTCAGTGTGTAGGTGAAAATGCAGTGGTTTATTGGTTTGTATATGAAAATGCAAAAAACGTCTAAGACGCCTGTAGTACATCGAAATGACCGATAGGGGTCAGTGTGTAGGTGAAAAATGCGGTGGTTGGTTGGTTTTTACATGAAATGCAATAATGTCTGAGAAGCCTGTAGTACACTGAATGACCGGTAGGGGTCAGTGTGCAGACGAAAATGCAGTGGTTTGATGGTTTGTACATGAAATGCAATAATGTCTGAGAAGCCTGTAGTACACCGAATGGCCAGTAGGGGTCAGTGTGTAGGCGAAAATGCAGTGGTTCGTTGGTTTGTACATGAAATGCGATAATGTCTAAGAAGCCTGTAGTACACTGAATGACCGGTAGGGGTCAGTGTGTAGGCGAAAATGCGGTGGTTTGTTGGTTTGTACATGAAATGTGATTATGTCTAAGAAGCCTGTAGTACACCCAAAGACTGGTAGGGGGTTTAAACAAATGATATGCATGAACATGCAATAGTTTTTAGAACAGACAGACAAAATGCAGCCGTAAAGTGAGGACCTGACCCGTGAATGGTGCCGTGGGACTGATGCCTGGCGTAACGGGTAGGTCGACTTACGGTTTGTGAGTCACTTGGGCACCATCCACGGCGATGGATTGAAGAAAGAAGGTGGTAGGCCGGAAAAGCCTGTGGCTGGATTCCTGACACAGCTCTGCTTAGAAAACCTCATGGAGTAATCAGGTAAAATGGCGTCTGGATGACCCGGAAGTGGAAATCATTCTGATGCTGACCTCAAGCGATATGAGTCAGGTAAGGGGTGTCCCTTATATAGGGGAGTGAATTAATTTAAGCCCCTCCCACAAATACAGGCCAAACGGCCTTAATACATACGTATATATACACATATGTATATATATACATATATTAATTCTACACATATATTTATGTAATAATTTTACATAATTAGGTATCCTAATTAATTACAATTAGCGGGACCTGCCTGACAACCCATGCCGAAAGTATAGGGAATTTAATTTGCTAGCACTATATTTAACCCTATAACTTTCCAAGACACCATAAAACCTGTACATGGGGGGTACTGTTTTACTCGGGAGACTTTGCTGAACACAAATATTAGTGTTTCAAAACAGTAAAATGTATTACAACGATGATATCGCCAGTAAAAGTGAAGTTTTCTGCATTTTTCACGCACAAACAGCACTTACACGGACGATATTATTGCTGCAATACTTTTTACTGTTTTGAAATACAAATATTTGTGTTGAGCGAAGTCTCCCGAGTACAACAGTACCCCACATGTACAGGTTTTATGGTGTTTTCAAAAGTTACAGAGTCAAATATAAGGCTTGTGTTTCATTTTTTTCCCATTAAAATTCGCCAGATTGCTTATGTTGCCTTTGTGACCCTATGGTAGCCCAAGAATGAAAATTACCCCTATGATGGCATACCATTTGCAATAGTACACAACCCAAGGTATTGCAAATGGGGTTTGTACAGACTTTTTTAGTAGCCACTTAGTCACAAACACTGGCCAAAATTGGCGTTTTTTTGCATTTTTCACACACAAACAAATACTAACGCTAACTTTGGCCAGTGTTTGTGACCAAATGGCTACTAAAAAAGACTGGACATACCCCATTTGCAATACCTTGGGTTGTCTACTATTGCAAATGGTATGCCATTATGGGTGTAAATTTAATTCCTGGGCTACTATACAGTCTCAAAGGCAACGTAACCAATCTGGCGAATTTCAATTTCAAATGTAACACGCTATATTTGACCCTGTAACTTCCCAAAACACCATAAAACCTGTACATAGGGGGTACTGTTTTACACGTGAGACATCGCTGAATACAAATATGTGTATTGTATTGCAGTAAAAGCAAACAGTATTTTGACATCCACAGTTAAAATGTCACATAGAACTAAAAAAAATTAAAAAAATCTGGGGGGCGTGGCTTGGACGCCGAGGCTAATGGCGGCGTAAACCGGGAGCTCCCCACAGGCTCAGCACATATCCTCGCCCGATAAGCACTACAGACCGCCTAAATGGGAAGAAATCATCGGACATCACAGGCCAATCAGCCCTCCAGCACCCCGAAGGGGGCACAACATTCAGCCATGAGGCAATTTCTTGTGCCGCCGGCCGAGCCGCCAGCCCAGGCCTCCAATGACTCCGAGGCCTCGGGCCTCTCCTGCCCGTCATCGCCACATGTCGACCACCCAGGGGGAAGCAACACTCACCACCCCCAGCCTGAATGGATCGAGAGGATCCGAAACCTGCCCACCAAAGCCGACCTGAAGGAGGCTAATGCCGCCCTCCATAAGTCCCTCTCAGAGGAACTGCGCACCATGCGGGAAGACATCCAGGGCACCCAACAGAAGGTAGCCCAATTAGAAGCCGACTGCGACCACATGGCAGCGGCACAATCTGCAAATACATGCAAACTCCAACAACAGGGAGTCCAACTCCGGCAAATGGCGCAGCACATAGAGGACCTCGATAACCGTGGGCGGAGGCAAAACATACGGATCAGAGGTATGCCAGAGGATCTAGACCAAACCACCCCTATCAGGGACACGCTATCAGAATTATTTAACAACCTCCTCGGCCGACCGCCAACCACCCATATAGAATTCATTAGGGCACGTAGAGCCCTCAGGCCGAAAGGACCCCCAGATGCCCCCCCTAGAGACATCATTTGCTGCCTTGCCCACTTCCAGACAAAGGAAGACATCCTACACAGAGCCAGGGATACCAAACAGGTGATCTCTAATGGGGTAGAGGTACAACTGTTCCCAGACTTATCGCCAGCGACACTTGCCTACAGGAGAGCGATGCGCCCTCTCACACGGGCACTGCAGACTAACAAAGTCAGATACAGATGGAACTTCCCTACGGGGCTACAAGCAACCACCCAAAACGGACCCTTCACTGTGAAAAGTGAGGGGGACATGGAAGACCTTCTAAAAGAACTACACTTCACGCCGATTCAAATGACCTGGCCCGACCCACTGAACTTTTACTCCTTTCCACAGGGGCCGAACCCCCCAGCCCCGAGTCAACAGCAACGAGTGAGGAGATCCCGACAACAAGCCACGAGACCGTCAGGCGCAACACACTAACGGCCCAAAGCGGCTGTTACCCGAGGCTGGACATTGTGAAAGACTTGGCCTAACACTGCACGGCCCTCCTGAGCACTCCCGACCACGTGCTCCCCAGAGACACTACCCGAAATGATCACCGCACGGAACCAATGCAGCACTGTGGAATTACAATTTAAAGCGACCCTCCTGACGGGCCGCGCCACCACATCAGCGGAACCCCCGAGTACTGGGGTGGACTGAGACTAATACTGCCGGAGCCGGCATACAGAACTGCTGAGAGCCCTTGCTCGCAAGTACACCAGGGTCGAAAGGGAGGGGGAGGAGACCTAACTCCCTGGCTGGGGCCCGTCGCCGCCACCCACCCGGCCGGTAACGACCCCCGGCGAGCGGGCCGGGGGGGGGTGGAGCCGGCGGGCCACACCTGGGGAGGGGGATCCGGGGTGACCCGGAGCTACTGGAACTAGGGGTAGCCAGAACACAGACATGACACAACACCGATAAAGAGACGACAAGGACTCACAATGCCAACACACACAGAGGGGTGACGACAATGGGGGAGACCTCAAGATCACTCATTATGCACGCCCCGGAGCCAAGACTGAGCGGCCAGACCACTGACGGACAGGGAACACACAACACACACTACCCGCTGAAGTAGAGACCAAGAAGGAGGCCTACACAGAACAGGGGGGGACGTGCGGGCGGGGGAGGCGCGGGAGGGATCCGGGATAATGCACAAGGTAATAGGCCTATACAGGCAAGCTTCACAATAACCACAGCTAGTTAACCAAACCTCTGTTAATGTTTTGATAGACTCGTTGTCTAATATACGTAATGTAAATGTTTTAATGATGTTTCCGATGTTATTGCTAAATACCGATGACTTTACTCCCATACAGGCCACGAGGCCACACAACCTCAGGCGAGGATTACGACACCAACCACATACGAGACGCGCATTGGAGCCGCAGGGGATCGACACGGGTCTGTGACGGCAGTAGGTGACTAAGGAGAGATCCGACGGTTACGGACCGGACACAGACGTTGCCCGCTAGGTGAGCCTAGACCTCCTTTCACTACCCCACGGGACGGGGCGTCAATCCAAGGTGAGCAGCCCGCACGGGTCACAGGTGGAACCGTGCGCCGCAACTCCCCGACGCCCACACCCAGACGCCACCCCAAGGTGACGAGACCTACATATCCCCCCCACCCCCGTTACTCCCCTCTTCACCCCACCCCTCCACCTCCCCCCCCCATCCTACGCTCCTCCACCACTGACAGAGGGGCCCCACCAGGCCAAACATGGCACTGACCCCCGCCCAACTCACCATCATGACTATTAATGCCAGGGGACTCAACCAGCCCGAAAAACGGACTGGGGCCCTGAGGGACTTCCACGCCCACAGGGCCTCGGTGGTCATGATCCAAGAGACACATTTCAGGAAAGGCGACAGACCGAAACTGACGAACCACCACTACCCTCACGGATACTTTAGCGACTTCCAAGGGGGCAAATCTAGAGGGACAGCCATCCTAATAAACAAACGAGTGCCGTTCCAGGAGGGGGGGTGCCTCACTGACGAAGAAGGTAGATACCTCTTCCTCAAGGGCAAGATAGCTGAGCAACCCTACACATTTGCTACCATATACGCCCCCAACAGAAGACAGTGCCGCTTCCTACTCCAGACACTACGCAAACTCCACACAATCGCTGAGGGGACGCTGGTGCTGGGGGGGGACTTTAACATCACACTGGACCCAACCTGGGACTGCTCCTCCGGCACGTCCCATACCCCGCTGCAACAGCTGCACTCCCTCAAGTCACTCCTTAGGAAATACCGGCTGATAGACTGCTGGAGAGCTCATCATCCCGACGAAAAAGACTTCACGCACTTCTCCCACCCTCACCAGACATACTCCAGAATAGATCACTTCTACACCACACAACACGCACTACCCCTAGTAGAAGAAGCAACAATTGGTGTGGCGACGTGGTCGGACCACGCACCTGTTACCTTACGCTTAAAATCCCCGCTCTACCGACCCTTCATCACTAAATGGAGACTCAACGAGTATCTCCTGACCAGAACAGACCTCACGAACCACATCGGAGAAAAAATCAGGGACTATTTCCTGGACAACCCCCCAACAGTGACGTCCCCGACGATTAGATGGGAAGCACACAAATGCGCGATACGGGGACACTTTATACAACAGGGAGCCCTACTCAAGAAACACTCTGAGGCCCGCCTGACCCAGATCCTGACAGACATCCAACACGAAGAAGACCTCAACAAACACTCACCACACGCCACACACCAAACGATACTCCTACAGCTAAGGCGCGAGTTAACCTCGCTGCTCCACTCTAAGTTCCACAGGGACGCGATAAGACACAAAGCATTCTTCTCCATACACGGGAACAAGAGCGGAAAACTTCTAGCCAACATGCTTGCCAAAAAGAGACAGCTCACATACATTGACAGAATTAGAGACAAAAGTGGCAAACTCCATCGCCTCCCGACCGACATACTAACCGCAATACGGACGTACTACGCCGACCTATATTCCCTACCGCAACCGCACACAGAGACGGCGAAAACACGATTGTTACAAATCGCTATTTGTAACTGGCCCTTTAAATGAGAAATTGCCCTGCTTCCCTGGATTGTGGAGAAGCCTATTTGCCAGCCTCCTTCCTTATGACTATGGCCCTGTGTGAGCGGTGATACCCCAGATGGCTATGCCATGGAGCCTATTCATATAATGAAAGACTATGGGAAAGACTTTAGCTCCATGGCAGTTGAACTGTGTGAATAGGATCTGCGCGCTATTCGGTAGTTTTGTGCGCTCAGATCCCAGCTATCTGGGGATATGTGAAATGTCTGTGTGTTATGTGTAAAATGTGACTTTATGTATTTTAAAGTGTTTTATGTTGTTTTGCAACCATGTGGTTAATGGAGTCTGCCTCTAGTCCTGGATAATTGAATTACTTCCCCCCATTGTCTCCAGGATAGAGGGCCCTGTAAAACCATGCTTCCAGAAGGTCAAATGCACATTTGTACTAACTTCTGAACCCCTGGTCCAATTCGTATGATTTTTGAGTATGTTGTTCCCCTGAATGGATTGATTGTGAATATGTATTTTTATGCGAATGTGATGTATATTTTGGGAGTTATGAATGTTGTGTAAAAACTGTATTTTTACTGTCTGTGATAATTATGTTAATCCCTTGTGTAGCATAATTATATCACAGACATAGGGGAGGATTTTGTGCGTAATTACTGGGAGTGGTTTTAATGATGTACGTGTATGATTGGTTGTTTTGTCCCGCCCTGTGGGTGGTCCTGTATTTTCAAAATGGTAATAAAAACCAGGCTGGGTGTTCCAGCACCTCAGACCTCTTCTGACCCTCAATACGTAGCCTTGTCTCGTTATTGGAGGGAACTGCTATATCACACTGGGGATTGCTATGCTCTGCATATTCCCCTGAGCTCTCAATCACTTAGCTCTTTTAAGAGCTTGTTCCTGTTACGCTCTCCTGGAGGAGAGGTCTTCCCCACACGGTCCTGGAGGACAGAAGCCGATCCAGGGTGGAAGGAAGACGGCGCGGCTCCAGTTAAGCTACGGCGGTTGTGGAGTCTGCGGTGGTTGTGGTGTCGTCTGCAGTGCTTGGAGTCCTCTGAGAGCGCTAGGAGCATCCATCAACGGAGGGTACTCGGTCGGAGTACACGGAGCTCCGTTACAACGATTACGGGATAAAATACGCACATACCTCAACTCACACGCATCCCCGACTATAGACGATAAAACGGCATCACTGCTGGACGAACCAATCACACTGACAGAGCTGACACGGGCGATCAAACAAACTAAACCGGGCAAGAGCCCGGGCCCTGAAGGCCTCCCGCTAAAATACTACAAGACCTTCGCGGACAGATTATACCCACCACTAGTAGACTCCTTTAATGCGGTGAGAGAGGGCCAACCCATCCCCAAGCAAGCCCTGACAGCCCACATCACCATAATCCCCAAGGAGGGTAAAGATGGGGAACACTGCGGGAGCTACAGGCCAATCTCCCTCATCAATTGTGATGTTAAACTTCTTGCAAAGATCCTGGCGACGCGGCTGCAGTCGCACATCCCCGGGTTGGTCCACCCAGACCAGGTCGGGTTCGTGGGAGGTCGCGAAGCCAGGGACAACACCACCCGAACACTCACCCTCATGCACGGCAGGGGGGCGGGAGCCGGGGGCCTTCTCCTGCTGTCCACAGACGCGGAGAAGGCCTTCGACAGAGTCGGTTGGACATATCTTTTCGACACTCTGACACATGCGGGCCTGGGAACACACATGATGCGATGGATCACTGCCCTGTATCACGAGCCGACGGCACACGTCCTTGTCAACGGTGCGCTGACCCCCGAACTCACAATACATAACGGCACCAGACAGGGCTGCCCCCTATCCCCCCTGTTGTTCGTCCTAGCCCTAGAACCGTTCTTGACACACATCAGAAGCAACACTGACATCACAGGCATCACGACAGGCGACATCCACCATAAAGTGGCCGCCTTCGCAGATGACCTGCTATTCTTCATCACCAACCCAGAAATAACCCTGCCCAACATCCAACAGGCCTTTAAGGAATTCGGAGAGATCTCTAATCTAAAAATAAATTATGCTAAATCCCATATCCTGAACGTCAGTGTCCCCAAAAGACGCGCTGACCCCCTACGCCAGAGCTTCCCATTCCAATGGGCAGACCAAAAGATCAGGTACCTTGGAACCTGGCTGACCAAGGATAGCAAAGACCTCTTCCAAGCCAACTTCGCCACCACACTCACCACCTTCCAAAAAGACATGAAAGAATGGGCGCACCCGCATATATCCTGGCTCGGGAGGGTCCAAGTCATTAAGATGAATTTCCTCCCACGCCTGCTATACTTATTCCAAACCATCCCAATTAAACTCCCCGGGGCGTTTTTTGCCACACTAAACACAGCCATGATCACGTACATCTGGGATGGTAGACGTCCCAGGATGAAAACCGCCACTCTAATGAAACCAAAAGACATGGGGGGCCTAGCACTGCCGGACTTCCGCTCATACCACACGACCACGCATCTCCAGAGGGTGATGGAATGGACGAAGAGCGGAATCCATAAAATGTGGAAAGTGGCGGAGGAGTCGGAGGCGAACATGCCACTAGCAGCCATACCCTGGGGCAGGAAGGACCCAGACACCCGAACCATGTCCCCATACATTAGATCCACTCTGGACATCTGGCGCAAAGCGGCGAAAACACATAACTTGGCGCCCTACCCATCCCCCCTGACACCTCTGGTACATAACGCAGACTTTAAACCGGGCTTCGACCCGAAAGCATTTCAAAACATCCCCCAGACCTGATACCGAGACTACACCACATCATCACTAACGGCAAATGCACACCACTAGCAAACATGCTAGGGGGTGAGACACCCACCTTCACACAATGCTTCAAACACGCACAACTTGCCGCCTTCATACGCACTCTACCACAGGGAACCGCACTCACCAGAAGTCGGACAACATTCGAGACACTGTGCGATAGCCCAGACCCACTACCACACGGAGTCTCCCTCATATACGCACTGTTACAGACAGAGACACCCACTGCTAAACCTCTATTCATGGGGAAATGGGAAGCGGCGCTGAACACAACGTTCACAGACGCAGAATGGGAGCAGATATGCTACCTCACTCACCACTGCTCGACACACAGCAAGACCCAAGAGACAGCATTTAAACTCCTGACGAACTGGTACCGCACCCCACACCTCCTTCACAACATAGACCCAGACCACACTAACCTCTGCTGGAGGTGCGAGAAGGAAACAGGAACTGCAATTCACGTATGGTGGGAATGCGAAACAATCAGACCGTACTGGGAGGACATACACGACATCTTAAAGATGTTCTCGGACGCGCCCCCCCCCCTGGAACCGGCAGCAATGCTCCTTCACCACACCACAGTACCTAGATCCAGATACAAGAGATCCATGACGGTTAGGATACTAAACGTAGCTAAACAGATAGTCCCCCTCTATTGGAAACAAAAGACCGCACCTCCGCTGAGGGTATGGTTCGCCAAGATGGAAGAACTTAGGGCAATAGAAAACCTGATCATGTCAGCCTCAGACAAACCCCAGACTTACGCTGAGACCTGGACAATGTGGCTCCTCGAAACCGCCAAAGACACCTTCCTAGACAAGCTCAAGGACAGGGACATGACCGAACCCCGACCCCCCCCCCCCCCAATACTGCCTAGACAGAACGCGACTCGAGACTGGAACCCAGGACCGAATCACCCTGGAGCTCCAATGCGCACCTCCATTCTACCACTACAAAGAAACGATTACTCTACGCTGCTTCCTTTTGCAGCACGTACTCACCACATTACACTTCTAGACACAGGTTAACGCATCTATCGCAGCGGACACACATAACGTCTAGATGCGGCACACATAGCCAACAGAGCCCGAACGGGACTGTGACCCACAACCAATTACTGCAGCACTCCTCCCCAGGAGGTGAAAGCCACTGCGAGACTCAAACACACAGTGGGGACGCAACTAATCCACACGCATCGAATAGGATGAACACAATGCTGCATACCCATGTGCTACACGGGACCTGCGAGTCCGACACTAAAGGGGGCCTGCGAGCCCAACTATGCACGCAAATTACTGTCCCTAACAAGAGGCATAGCACACAGTATGATCTCACACAAGCACCTGAGAAACTGTATAAGCCTGACAACTCACCGGTGAGGGCCTGCGTGCCCGATGACTTTTTTTCATTGTAAGGTAAACCTGTCTACATGTTCTATTATAATTAGAGACCTGCGAGTCTCAAAATCCTGAAAAAAAAAAATCTTTTTTTCTCCCATTTTTTTATATATTTTTTATATTAAATTATGTTTAATACCTAAATATTTGATGTTAAATGAAAGCCCTGTTTCCCCTGAATAAAATGATATATAATAAGGGGGGATGCATTTCATATGAAAGAGGTGAATTACGGTTGGACAGACATATAGCGCAAATGCCAGGTTTTGTTTACGTTTTGTTCTGTTCACAACTTGTACATTTGGCTGCGGTGTTAAGGGGTTAAACATTCCTAGTGGGAGGTGATTTTAGGAGTATATAAGGGCTGTTGTCATTAGCTTGGCTAATAGAGCTTGGTTGCTTCTTCTAAGTGTTGCTTCTAAGTGTCTGTAGTTGGAGATATTCTGGAGAGTTTTACAGAAGCTTCAACTGTCTAAGAGTTGTGCTAAGAGATTTCTTTTTTACTGTTACAGGTAAGATTCATCTGTAGGAAAAGGATACTGATTGCACAAGGTTTGATTTCCTGTTGGTAATTATAAGGCATTTGATTGGATTAGGTAGCTACTTGCTATTGATTGCTGTGTAAATTAGCTATTGTTTGCTAATAAGCAGAGGCCTACCCAGGTGTTAAACATTCCTAGTGGGAGGTGATTTTAGGAGTATATAAGGGCTGTTGTCATTAGCTTGGCTAATAGAGCTTGGTTGCTTCTTCTAAGTGTTGCTTCTAAGTGTCTGTGGTTGGAGATATTCTGGAGAGTGTTGCTTCTAAGTGTGTGTGGTTGGAGATATTCTGGAGAGTGTTGCTTCTAAGTGTCTGTGGTTGGAGATATTCTGGAGAGTGTTGCTTCTAAGTGTCTGTGGTTGGAGATATTCTGGAGAGTGTTGCTTCTAAGTGTGTGTGGTTGGAGATATTCTGGAGAGTGTTGCTTCTAAGTGTCTGTGGTTGGAGATATTCTGGAGAGTGTTGCTTCTAAGTGTCTGTGGTTGGAGATATTCTGGAGATAAACTGGAGGTAATCTGAGGTATTCAGGAGGATAAATAAAAAGTTAAGATTCGTTTGATTTAAATAATTGATCTCATTGGAATGGCAGACTTAGTTCAGTGTAATAGTTGCTATGCATTTGTTTCGCGTTCCACTTTTTGGAGGTTTAGTTGTTGTCTAATCTGTAGACAGTTCTCTATCTTGCGGCAGGAGATTGTATTTTTGAAGTCTGAGATTTGTAAATTATCTGGTAAACAAACTCAGGCTGGAACTGCTGCAAAGCCACTGCCACAGAGACATACTAGGAATGGCAGATGGATTACTGTAGATCTGGTAGACTTAGAGTTGTGGATAAAAGGCATATTGCACAGTCTGTTGTTCTACATAATTCATTTTCTGCACTTTCAGAGTGTAATGGTGTCATGGAGACAGGCACTGTGGTGTTGTGCAGAGAGGCACTGAGGCTAGTGGTGTTGTGCAGAGAGGCACTGAGGCTAGTGGTGTTGTGCAGAGAGGCACTGAGGCTAGTGGTGTTGTGCAGAGAGGCACTGAGGCTAGTGGTGTTGTGCAGAGGCACTGAGGCTAGTGGTGTTGTGCAGAGAGGCACTGAGGCTAGTGGTGTTGTGCAGAGAGGCACTGAGGCTAGTGGTGTTGTGCAGAGAGGCACTGAGGCTAGTGGTGTTGTGCAGAGAGGCACTGAGGCTAGTGGTGTTGTGCAGAGAGGCACTGAGGCTAGTGGTGTTGTGCAGAGAGGCACTGAGGCTAGTGGTGTTGTGCAGAGAGGCACTGAGGCTAGTGTTGTTGTGCAGAGAGGCACTGAGGCTAGTGGTATTGTGCAGAGAGGCACTGAGGCTAGTGGTATTGTGCAGAGAGGCACTGAGGCTAGTGGTGTTGTGCAGAGAGGCACTGAGGCTAGTGGTGTTGTGCAGAGAGGCACTGAGGCCAGGGGCGGACTGAGAACCCTCAGGGCCCCCGGGCTAAATAAATCAAGGGCCCCCTTACAGGCCCCACCCATACTCCGCAGCAAGCGCCACCCATGTCCCGCCTCCATGCACCGCCTCCAGCCACACCCTACACAATCTTTAGACACAAGGAACAAAAGTGCAATAATCCCTTCAAGGCCCCAGTAGA
This sequence comes from Pelobates fuscus, assembly GCF_036172605.1. Lineage (NCBI taxonomy): Eukaryota > Metazoa > Chordata > Amphibia > Anura > Pelobatidae > Pelobates > Pelobates fuscus. The sequence continues at coordinate 88,798,153 of NC_086317.1, read as the reverse complement.
GACTACAATTGAGGGCTAATGGGCCATGGAGGGGGGTCTTTCTAGCAGAGGCTATCTCAGTGTCCTTTAGAGAGTGTGTTAGAAAGAATCCCCTCCAGGCCCTATTAGAGACTACAATGGAGTCTAATAGGCTTGGAAGGGGGTCTTTCTAACAGAGGCCATCTCAGTGTCCCTGCTGGAAACAGTCGCCTCCAGGCCCCAGTAGAGACTACAATTGAGGGCTAATGGGCCATGGAGGGGGGGAGCATTCTAGCAGAGGCTATCTCAGTGTCCTTTAGAGAGTGTGTTAGAAAGAATTTCCTCCAGGTCCCATTAGAGACTACAATGGAGTCTAATGGGGCCTGGAGGGGGGTCTCTCCAACACTCTGGTTCCTATTCACAATATAGCAACACAACATAGCTGATACCTAGGCCAAGTTGGCTCCTCTTACCTTAATTACTGTTGCTGGCTGGCAGTCTGTGGGCTTGCTGGAAGGCTGTGGGCTTACTGGCTGCGGCTGGCAGGCTGTGGGCTTGCTGGCAGGCTGTGGGCTTGCTGGCTACTGCCGGCAGGCTGTGGGCTTGCTGGCTACTGCCGGCAGGCTGTGGGCTTGCTGGAAGGCTGTGGGCTTACTGGCTGCGGCTGGCAGGCTGTGGGCTTGCTGGCAGGCTGTGGGCTTGCTGGCTACTGCCGGCAGGCTGTGGGCTTGCTGGCTGCGGCTGGCAGGCTGTGGGCTTGCTGGCTGCGGCTGGCAGGCTGTGGCTTGCTGGCTGTGGCTTGCTGGCTGGCAGGCTGTGGCTTGCTGGCTGCGGTTGGCAGGCTGTGGGTTTGCTGGCTTTAAGCCTAACTGGTGGCCTGTAGGCTGGCTGGCTGTCTACTGGCCAGCCTGTGGGCTGGCTGGCCTGTGGGTTGGCTGGCTTGCTGGCTACTGGGGCACTCGTAGATTATTTAAAGAAATAATCCATGCACAATAACCACTACTACTCTGTGTAGTCGTTATGGTGCCAGGAGGGCCGGGCCCCCCTCCCAGAGTAAGTAGTCAAACCGTTTAAGAACAGTTTGACAACTTACCTGGGGTCTGCTGGGATATGAGGCTGTAGTAGGGTATAGGAGCAGTGGTGCAATGTTTAAGGGGTGCAGTGTGTGTGAAAGGTTCAGTGTGTGTGAGGGGGTGTAGTGTGTGAATGTGTAGTGTGTTTGGGGCAATGTGTGTACGAGGGGGCTGTGTATGTGTGTGGCAATGTTAGTATGGGGGGCTGTGTGTGTATGGGTGGGCAGTGTATGTGTGTGTGTGGCAATGTGTGTAAATGTGTATGGTGTGTGTGGGGGCAGTGTGTGTGTATGGGGGGCAGTGTGTGAATGTGTATGGTGTGTGGGGGCAGTGTGTTTATGGGGCTAAAGTTCACTCTCACCACTGCGACCACCAGGAATACCTGGTGGTCACAGTGTTGAGAGTGAACTCTAGCCCGTAGCTCCAGGGCTAGAGTTTACTCTCGCAAGAGCCGTAACGTTGCCGTGGTAACCGCGGCAACGATCTGTGCTCGCGCAAGAAGGACCCAGAGGAGCTGCAGGCTGAGCTCCCGGGTCCTCTCTTCCTCCCTCCCCTGACGGCTGCCCGCACGGTGCCTGCGGACAGGGGAGGGGGCAATTGCCCTCCTCTTACTCCCCCCTCCCCCTCTTCTTACCCCCCCTCCCCCTCTTCTTACCCCCTTCTTACTCCCACTCTCTTCTTACCCCCCTTCTTACTCCCCCCTCCCCCTCTCCTTACTCCCCCTTCTTACTCTCCCCCTCTTCTTACTCCCCCTCTTCTTACTCCCCCCTCCCCTTCTTCTTACTCCTCCCTCTTCTTACTCCCCCCTCTTCTTACCCCCTCCCCCCCTTCTTACCCCCTCCCCCCTCTTCTTACTCCCCCTTCCTCTTTTTACTCCCCCCTCCCCTCTTCTTACCCCCTTTACTCCCCCCTCTCTTCTTACCCCCTCCCCCCTCTTCTTACTTTCCCCTCCCCCTCTTCTTACTCCCCCTTCCTCTTTTACTCCCCCCTCCCCCTCTTCTTACCCCCTTCTTACTACCCCTCCTCTCTTCTTACCCCCTCTCTCTCTTCTTACCCCCCCTCTCTTCTTACCCCCTCCCTCCTCTTACCCCCCTCCCTCTCTCTTCTTACCCCCTCTCTTCTAACCCCCCTCCCTCTCTCTTTTTACCCCCCCTACTCCCCTCTCTCTTTTTACCCCCCTCCCTCTCTCTTTTTACCCCCCTCCCTCTCTCTTTTAACCCCCCTCTCTCTTTTAACCTCCCCTCCCTCTCTCTTTTAACCCCCCTCCCTCTCTCTTTTAACCCCCCCTCCCTCTCTCTTTTAACCCCCCTCCCTCTTTTAAACCCACCTCCCTCTCTCTTTTAACCCATCTCTTTTAACAACCCCCCCTCGCTCTCTCTTTTAACCCCCCCTCTCTCTTTTAACAACCCCCCCCCCCTCCCTCCCTCTCTCTTTTTACCCCCTCCCCGTAGCGTGGCCGAGCTGCTCTGCGTCCGCGGTGCCGGCCGGAGTGATAGGAAGGTGCACACACACTGAGTGTGCACCTTCCTGTCAGTCCGGCCGGGTACAGGAAACAGAAAACTGTTCCGCGCGGAACAGGAGTTTCTGTTTCCTGTACCCGGCCGGACTGACAGGAAGGTGCACACTCAGTGTGTGTGCACCTTCCTATCACTCCGGCCGGCACCGCGGACGCAGAGCAGCTCGGCCACGCTACGGGGAGGGGAGGTGAGAAGCTGCAGCCGCCTGAGCGCTCTTAAGTGAGCGCTCAGGCGGCTGCAGCATTTAAAGGGGCGGCCGGGCCCCCTGATGGCGGGCCCCCCTCCCGGCCGGGCCCTCGGACCATGTCCGAAGTGCCCGACCGGTCAGTCCGCCCCTGACTGAGGCTAGTGGTGTTGTGCAGAGAGGCACTGAGGCTAGTGGTGTTGTGCAGAGAGGCACTGAGGCTAGAGGTGTTGTGGAGAGAGGCACTGAGGCTAGAGGTGTTGTGGAGAGAGGCACTGAGGCTAGAGGTGTTGTGGAGAGAGGCACTGAGGCTAGTGCTGTTGTGGAGAGAGGCATTGAGGCCAGTGGTGTTGTGCAGAGAGGCTTGAAGACTATGATGAGGCCTTATAGAAAGCAGTTGTTGTTGGGGGATTCCATCATAAGAGGTGTGGAGATGGACAATGGTGGTCTTGTGAGGTGTCTTCCCGGAGCTACTGCTCACAGAGACAGGAGACGTATCTGTAATATTGTTAAGCAAGCAAAGCAGGAAGGTGAATTGGATGTACTTGTCCATTTAGGGACAAATGACTTGGCTTGCAATGAGGTTTCAGAGGTTAAGGAAGTTTTTAGTGTTTTTGCCAATGATATACGGCAGGTTGCTTCCACACTGTCATTCTCTGAAGTTCTGCCTGTGCATAACACTCAGAATGACAGGCGGATGCGTATTAGGGACTTTAACTTGTGGCTTGGTGAATGGTGTCGGGAGCAAGGATTTGGCTTTATTGCTCATGGTAGCTCTGTTTGGAATGGAAATAAACTGTACAAAAAAGATGGTTTGCATCTTTCTCAAAAGGGAACAAATGTTCTCAGTGAGCAGTTCAGAGGTTTTGCTAAGATGTATTTAAACTAGGAGGGGGGGGGGGCAAAAGTGTGATAAAACATCAATCCAATTGTCCCCCAAAACAAGGACAGAAGGTGCCTGTAGCAAGTGTGTTAAAAAATGATAAGCTTAGAGTCATGTCTACAAATGCTCGCAGTTTAGGGAATAAGATCCATGAACTTGTGGCAATAATGGCAACTGATAGTGTAGATTTAGTCGCTGTTACTGAGACATGGTATAATGAAAAAAATGACTGGGACATAGCAATACCAGGGTACTCTTTATATAGAAAAGACAGGGAAGGCAAGAAAGGGGGAGGGGTGGCCCTGTATGTGAAGGATAGCATATGTCAGACCTTCCGGCATTCGCTAACCGTGGACTTCCGGGTTCTCGGAGCGCGGCCACTCCCCCTCCTATGACGCGGTCGTTCCCAGGATTCATAGAGAGACCGCGTCAACACCACAGTGCTGGATCAACTCGAAAGCTCCCGCGAACTTCAAACTGAATTATTACTACTTCTACTGTGTATCGGACCCGGACTGTTTAATCGTTTACCCTCCTTCTCCTCTCCCACGACCTCGGACTGTTTTTGGATATTCTCTTGCCTGCTGCAACCTCGATTCTCTGTGGAATCTCTATCACCAATTAGGATTATCGCTCCTTCATAAGTTAAGTAAACCAGATCTGCTCAAGCTGGATATATAACCATCCTAATTCTATGTGGTTCGCTATCTGCTCCACCTAACCTCCTAACCTTGTTTCAACTACTAATTAATCATCTGCATCCTAATTTGGAACTTCTCGCTGGTTGTGTTAAAATTGCCTTATCTTAAAACAACTTCAACTCCGCTGCTGTTTATAACCTGCCAGGAATTAAAGAGACAGTTCAAATTGATTATCTTTTTTATTTTAAAGCAATAAACAATATCAGTTTCAGAAATCTGCAGTTGTTTCCATCTTGTCAACAATTGAGCATTACAGATTGATCCAGCCTAATTAATGGATACAGCAGATCTCACTTCTGAAATCACCAGATTAAACCAAAGAGTGGATACGCTTACTCAAGGCATGCAAGATCTACAGATCACCAATGAAAGAATCCTTACTTATGTAAGGGACTTGCAAACACATACTCCTCACACAGTTACACACTCGGCTAGTGACCCTGCTGTCTCCAACCCCGAAAAATTCTCTGGAGACAGGTCCCAATACCGAGAGTTTATCAATTCTTGCAAGTTGTTGATTGCATTAAAACCTCGATCATATCCCACTGAAAGATCTAAAGTTTGTTCTGTTATTTCATTTTTGAGAGGTGAACCCATGGCCTGGGCTCATTCCTTTCTTGAGAATGATGATCCCATATTGGATTCTATGGATGAATTCTTTGAAGCCATGTCTCTTCTTTACGAAGACCCAAACAAACAAGCGACTGCAGATTTAACCATTAGAACACTGCAGCAAAGAAACAGGCCTGTCGAAGATTACATTGCTGAATTCAAACGATGGGCACCAGAAACTCAGTGGAATGACATAACTCTACGTAACCAGTTCCGTATTGGGTTATCTGAAGCTGTCAAGGATGAGCTCTCCAGAACTGAACTACCTACTACACTGAATACACTTATCCAACTGTCAATCAGCATTGACAGAAGACTTAGGGAAAGAAAAGCTGAGAAATCACTCACTAGCTCTCTATGGAAAAAACCCTTCACCTCTTCAAAGGCACCGGAGAAACCTATAACTCCCGCTGAACCTATGGAAATAGGGGTTGTGAGAAGTCCTCTTACTCCAGAAGAGAGAACCAGAAGAAGACAAATGAACCTCTGCATGTACTGTGCTTCACAAGAACATGTGGTCCCAGACTGTCCCCTATTGAAACGTCCCCGAGGTGGTAAGCATGGTTCCACCACAATTGTTATGAGTGTGCTTCCCTCTAAACCAATCTCTCATTTCTCCTCTGTTTCTCTCATATTACAGTGGGACAAAGAAAGAATTACGACTAAGGCCATTATTGATTCCGGTGCTAATGGGGTGTTCCTGGACTCATCCTTTGTTACAAAAAATAAAATTCCTTGTGTTCAAAAACGCAATTCCGTCTCTGTCAGAGTTATTGATGGCTCCTTAATCTCCTCGGGGCCCATTCGCCTTGAAACTGTCCCTTTAAGGACTACTACTAATTATATCCATTCTGAATTTCTTGTTTTTGATGTCATAAATTCTCCTCTTTATCCAATAATATTAGGGATAGACTGGTTACGGACTCATAACCCACATATTACATGGGCTCCTTTCTCTCTCACGTTTAACTCTGCATATTGCCAGAGAACATGTCTACAACACATCCCCATTTTGCAAGTTACTGGGGAATCCACTATACCTTCCAGCTATTCAGAGTTCGCTGATGTGTTCAGTAAAAAGGAAGCAGAGACACTTCCTCCTCATCGACCCTATGATTGTCCGATTGACCTTGTTCCTGGTGCTCCTATCCCTTTTGGACATATTTATCCTCTCTCTGAATCAGAGTTAAAAACCCTCAAGGAATACCTGGATGAAAACCTCCGTAAGGGGTTCATTAGACCTTCCTGTTCACCAGCCGCTTCCAGCATGTTTTTTGTAAGAAACAAGGACCAGACTATACGGCCAATCATCGATTACAGGTCTTTAAATAAAATAACTATCAAGAATCGTTACCCTCTTCCCCTGATCAATGAGTTGATTGAAAGATTAAGAACAGCTACCATCTACACTAAACTTGACCTTCGTGGGGCATATAACCTTGTTAGAATCAAGGCCAATGATGAATGGAAAACGGCGTTCAGGACCCGATATGGTCTTTACGAATATCTTGTCATGCCCTTCGGGCTATGTAACGCCCCTGCAACCTTTCAGCATTTCATCAACGATATCTTCCGAGATCTCCTAGACGTTTGTGTCATCATTTACTTAGATGATATTCTCATCTACTCCAACAACCTTGAAGAACACAGAAAACACGTGAGATGGGTATTATCCAGATTAAGAACACACAAATTATACGCAAAACCAGAAAAATGTATATTTGAAGTCAATGAAATCACTTTTTTGGGATACGTTATCTCCCCTCATTCAATAAGTATGGATACCTCCAAAATAGATTGCATTGTCAACTGGTCTACTCCTACTAATACTAAAGACTTACAACGTTTTCTGGGATTTGCCAACTTCTATAGAAAGTTCATTAAAAATTACTCCAATGTTGCTCATCCCCTCAACCTGCTCAATAGCAGTAAACGGTCCTTTGCTTGGAACGATAAGGCTCAAGCAGCCTTTGATGAATTAAAACGGAGATTCACAAGTGCTCCCATTCTCCAACTACCTAATCCTGCTTTTCTCTACGTCATGGAAACGGATGCTTCTGACACAGCTATCGGGGCTGTCCTCTCTCAACACCAAACGCCTCAAGATCCTCTCCATCCAGTAGCTTTTTTTTCACGATCTTTGTCTCCTGCTGAACGAAATTATCCTGTAGGAGAAAAAGAATTATTAAGTATTAAAGCTGCATTCGAAAACTGGCGTCACATACTTGAAGACACACGCACTCCTGTAATTGTTTATACAGACCACAGGAACCTTGAATATCTTCATTCCAACAAAACACTCTCTGCCAGACAAGTACGCTGGAATCTTTTCTTTTCCCGTTTCAATTTTCAAATCATCTACAGACCTGGATCCAGAAACAAAAAGGCAGATGCCCTGTCCAGAATTCACCAAGATCTTCCTGTAAACGAAACTCAACCACCTAAAATCATAGGTATTATTTCGTCATTAATAGATGATATTAAACATCTTAAGGAAGAAGATCTTGAACTTCCCAAACAAAGCAATCTATCAAAAAAGGACGGTATCTACTACTTCAAAGACAGGTTATACATTCCTCCCTTGCTTAGGAATAAAATACTCTCTTTGATTCATGATTCCCCTCTGGCTGGTCATCCTGGTACAAGGAAAACACTGGAGCTGTCTAAAAGATATTACTGGTGGCCTCGCCAGGACAGAACCATAGAATCTTATGTCAAAAACTGCCCAACCTGTCTGAGATCAAAATCTGACCATCATCCACCATTCGGTCAATTATTAAGCCTACCTGTTCCAGAAAGACCTTGGCAGTCCATCTCAATGGACTTCTTGGTAGAACTCCCTCCTTCGCAACATCATACCACCATTCTGGTAGTGGTAGACCGTTTCACCAAGATGTCCCATTTTATTCCTTTGAAGAAATTACCCTCTTCATCTGAACTTGCAAAAATATTCATCAATAACATCGTGAAACTCCATGGTCTTCCTGAAGAAATCATATCAGACAGAGGAACACAGTTCACCTCCAAATTCTGGAATGAGATGTGTTCCTCCCTCAATATTCAACGTAAATTATCTTCAGCCTATCATCCCCAAACCAACGGACAAACAGAGAGAGTTAATCAATGTGTTGAACAATACTTGCGGTGTTATTGCTCTCACTTACAAGATGATTGGATCACGTGGTTACCAATGGCAGAGTTCTCATACAACAACTCGGTACACGCTAGTAGCAAAATGACTCCATTCTTCTCAAATTTTGGATTCCATCCCTCTTCATTTCCTGATCAAGGACTTCCTTCTTCTAATCCATACGTCTCCAACCATAACTCTTTCATGTCTGCCCTCTTCCTCAGGTTACGTGATAACCTTAAAAATGCATCATCTGCTCAGAAAAAGTTTTTCGATACTGGTAGACGACCTTCCCCTACTTACAAGGTTGGTGATCTAGTATGGCTCTCTTCAAAAAACATTGTCACCAACCGTCCCTCAAAGAAACTGAGTTCACTCTTCCTTGGCCCTTTTCGTATATTGTCGCTTATCAACGAAAACGTGGTCAGATTGAAACTTCCACCTACCATGAAACTACATCCAGTCTTCCATGTGTCATTGCTTAAACCACACCACTCCGACCCTTTCCTGAGGGATGTTCTTACCACTCCTGATCCCATTCTGGTACAAGGTGAAGAGGAATACGAGGTCCAGAGGATTCTAGATTCACGAATCCATCGTGGTTCCTTACAGTATCTTGTCCGGTGGAAGGGCTACGGAGTTGACGAAGATTCATGGGTGTCGTCCTCCGCGGTGCATGCTCGTCGACTTATCAATGCGTACCATGCTCGCTACCCGTCCAGACCTCGTTGACAGCATCCGGTGGCTGCTTCTTATGAGGGGGGTTCTGTCAGACCTTCCGGCATTCGCTAACCGTGGACTTCCGGGTTCTCGGAGCGCGGCCACTCCCCCTCCTATGACGCGGTCGTTCCCAGGATTCATAGAGAGACCGCGTCAACACCACAGTGCTGGATCAACTCGAAAGCTCCCGCGAACTTCAAACTGAATTATTACTACTTCTACTGTGTATCGGACCCGGACTGTTTAATCGTTTACCCTCCTTCTCCTCTCCCACGACCTCGGACTGTTTTTGGATATTCTCTTGCCTGCTGCAACCTCGATTCTCTGTGGAATCTCTATCACCAATTTGGATTATCGCTCCTTCATAAGTTAAGTAAACCAGATCTGCTCAAGCTGGATATATAACCATCCTAATTCTATGTGGTTCGCTATCTGCTCCACCTAACCTCCTAACCTTGTTTCAACTACTAATTAATCATCTGCATCCTAATTTGGAACTTCTCGCTGGTTGTGTTAAAATTGCCTTATCTTAAAACAACTTCAACTCCGCTGCTGTTTATAACCTGCCAGGAATTAAAGAGACAGTTCAAATTGATTATCTTTTTTATTTTAAAGCAATAAACAATATCAGTTTCAGAAATCTGCAGTTGTTTCCATCTTGTCAACAATTGAGCATTACAGCATAAAATCTAGCCTAATAAAGGTTAGTGAGACGAACATAGAGTCCATTTGGGTTACGTTAGAATTTGGTAATCACACAGTAGTTCGTGTAGGTGTGATTTATAGGCCCCCAGGACAAATTGAAGAGTTAGATAATCTACTAGTTGAAGAAATAGCTAAAATAACAATGAAGGGGGAAGTTATTTTTTTAATCTTCCTGATGTGAATTGGAAAACAAAAATAGCTACTTGTGCCAGAAGCACACATATTCTAAACTCCCTACTGGGATTGTCTCTAAAACAAGTCGTTGAGGAGCCAACTCGTAAAGAGGCCATACTAGATTTAGTGTTAACAAATGGAGATTTGGTATCAGATATTACTGTAGGTGAAAGTTTAGGATCCAGTGATCATCAGTCAGTGTGGTTTAATATAAGAACAGTGACTGAGTCACACCACACAAAAAAAAGTTTTAGACTTTAGAAAAACAGACTTTTCTAAAATTAGAATGTGTGTAAAGGAGTCATTATCAGACTGGAGCAACTTAAATGGAGTCCAAAATAAATGGGATTATTTAAAAGCTGCACTACTGAAGGCAACAGAAAATTGCATTAGGCTTGTCAGTAAAAGCAAAAAATTCAAGAAACCACTGTGGTACTCCGCAGATGTGGCCAAAATAGTAAAAAACAAAAAGTTAGCATTTAGTAATTATAAAAAAACCCAGAGTGAGGAAGACAGAATGACCTATAAGATTAGGCAGAAAGAGGCTAAGCAAGTTATAAGAGCTTCCAAATCACACACAGAAGAGAAAATAGCACAGTCAGTAAAAAAGGGGGACAAAACTTTTTTTAGATACATAAATGAGAAAAGAAAAGTAAAACAAGGATTAGTTAGATTAAAAACAAAAGAAGGAAGGTATGTAGATGAGGATAAAGGTCTAGCTGACTGCCTCAATGAATATTTTTGTTCGGTATTTACAGCTGAAAATGAAGGAAAGGAACCTCTGTTAAAAAAAAGGATAAATGAGTCATTTATTACACGTGAGTTTACAGAGGAAGAGGTTCTATTTCAACTGTCAAAAGTAAAGACAAATAAGTCAATGGGACCTGATGGAATACACCCAAAGCTATTAAAAGAGCTTAGTGGTGTACTAGCAAAACCATTAACAGATTTATTTAACCAATCATTGTTAACAGGAGTAGTCCCAGAAGATTGGAAGTTAGCGAATGTTGTGCCCATTCACAAGAAAGGTAATAGGGAGGAGTCGGGCAACTATAGGCCAGTAAGCCTTACTTCAGTAGTGGGGAAAGTGATGGAAACCATGTTAAAGGATAGGATTGTTGAACATCTAAAAACACATGGATTTCAAGATCAGAGACAACATGGGTTTACTTCAGGGAGATCATGCCAAACTAATCTTATTGATTTTTTTGATTGGGTAACTAAAATTATAGATAAGGGTGGTGCAGTAGACATTGCTTACCTAGATTTCAGTAAGGCTTTTGACACTGTTGCACATAGAAGGCTTATCAATAAACTGCAATCTTTGAGTTTGGATTCCAATATTGTTGAATGGGTAAGGCAGTGGCTGAGTGACAGGCAACAGAGGGTTGTAGTCAATGGAGTATATTCGAAGCTTGGGCTTGTCACCAGTGGGGTATCTCAGGGATCTGTACTTGGACCCATTCTCTTTAATATTTTTATTAGTGATATTGCAGAAGGTCTTGATGGTAAGGTGTGTCTTTTTGCGGATGATACTAAGATATGTAACAGGGTTGATGTTCCAGGAGGGATAAGCCAAATGGCAAATGATTTAGGTAAACTAGAAAAATGGTCAGAGTTGTGGCAACTGACATTTAATGTGGATAAGTGCAAGATAATGCATCTTGGACGTAAAAACCCAAGGGCAGAGTACAGAATATTTGATAGAGTCCTAACCTCAACATCTGAGGAAAGGGATTTAGGGGTGATTATTTCTGAGGACTTAAAGGTAGGCAGACAATGTAATAGAGCAGCAGGAAATGCTAGCAGAATGCTTGGTTGTATAGGGAGAGGTATTAGCAGTAGAAAGAGGGACGTGCTCATGCCATTGTACAGAACACTGGTGAGACCTCACTTGGAGTACTGTACACAGTACTGGAGACCATATCTTCAGAAGGATATTGATACCTTAGAGAGAGTTCAAAGAAGGGCTACTAAACTGGTTCATGGATTGCAGGATAAAACTTACCAGGAAAGGTTAAAGGATCTTAACATGTATAGCTTGGAGGAAAGACGAGACAGGGGGGATATGATAGAAACATTTAAATACATAAAGGGAATCAACACAGTAAAGGAGGAGACTATATTTAAAAGAAGAAAAACTACCACAACCAGAGGACATAGTCTAAAATTAGAAGGACAAAGGTTTAAAAATAATATCAGGAAGTATTACTTTACTGAGAGGGTAGTGGATGCATGGAATAGCCTTCCAGCTGAAGTGGTAGAGGTTAACACAGTAAAGGAGTTTAAGCATGCGTGGGATGGGCATAAGGCTATCCTAACTATAAGATAATGCCAGGGACTAATGAAAGTATTTAGAAAACTGGGCAGACTAGATGGGCCGAATGGTTCTTATCTGCCGTCACATTCTATGTTTCTATGTTTCTAAGTTATATATGTTCCTAAGTGTTGTTCTTACCATATTATTGAAAAACAATGACAGACAGATGTTTAATACGAATGATGTAAATGGCTTGTCATGTAAACCACTTGTACAATTTTGAGGCTTCTGCGCAAGCCACATAACTGCATAACTCACTTATGTCTGTCATTGACAAAATAAAGAATTATAAAAAGAAAAAAAGAATATAACAGTCGGTTGTGGTGTGCCGGAACCGACGTATGGGGTAGGCCTGTAATAAAAGAGGGCAAAAAGGTTGGAGTAAACAAATCACTTTATTGGACATAAGTTACATTGCTAGACCTTTAAATGCTGATCTTAATTCTTGTTTAGGCTGTGGAATATTTAACGGGATAGGAAGACATGAAGGGTTGAGAACTAGGGTAGGCACTAATGATGTGGTGTTAAATACCTGAGAGATACAGTTTTATGGTATTTAATGACAGTTTAAGGTTAAGGTGGCAAAAGGAGATAAACGGAATAATAGAAACTAGTGAATGGGTGTAGCTTATCTGATAATCTGTTGAATTTGGTATTTATGGTAAATGCTCGATTGTATGCCTGAGATGTGTTAGTGGAGAGGGCAGCTCTTGCTAGGTAACTGCTGTGTGATAGCAGTCTCTCTAGTCCAGGATGAGGTCTTGGAATGAGGGGGTGCTGACCGGTCTGGAGTTGGCTGTGGGATGCGTCCTGAAGAAAAGCTGTAATTTAGATCGAGACAATGCGTCAGCGGCTGTATTGGTGTTTCCTGGAATGTGGATGCACGTGATGTGGAATTGTCATGTTGCTGCTAACCAAGTTAGCCTTCGGATCAATTTCATTATGGTGAGTGAGGAAGATCTACCCTTGTTTATGATGTCACAGGCTGCTTTGTTATCGGAAAAGTTTTTTACTGCTTTCCCCTGCCATAGGTGTCCCCATACTCTTGCGGCTGCCACAATTGTATAGACTTCAAATAAGGCTGAAGTAGTGTTAAATGAGGGCAAACCAAGGGTTTCTGCGGGCCAGGAATCTCTAAACCAGTTATTGCCATAGGTGGCCGCAAACCCTGTGTGAGCTGCAGCATCGGTCCAGATGACTGGTGAGGATTTTGACAAGGGTGTGATGAACATGGCTCTCCCATTCCAATGAGACAGGAAGCGTAGCCACATGAGTAGATCTGCCCTGGCGTGAGTATCTAGTGATAGGGAGCTGGAGTCAGTATTGAGTAAAGGGAGAAGGCACAACAATATAGAGATGAATGCCCGGCCTTGAGGAATGATTCTCAAGGTGAAGTTCAACGTGCCCAGTAAAGATTGTAGGTCTGACCTGGTCCTTAACCAGAAAATACTCCACCATCTCTATGATTTGTCGCACCTTCTCCCCTGGTAAACTAGCCTGTAAGGTAACAGTGTCCAGGTGAATACCCAGGAACGTAAGATTTGTGGTAGGGCCTATAGTTTTCTCTTGGGACAGTGGAACCCCTAATGCTGCAAATAGGGCCAGGGTCTTCTGGAGGCTGACTGGAGAGGACTGTGTTGATTCTATAGTGAGGAAGTCATCCAAGTAGTGCAGAACTGAGGGGCAATGGGTAATATTAAGGAGTAGCCAACATAGTGTGTCAGCAAATATGTCGAATAGTTTGGGGCTTCTTTTGGCTCCGAAAGTAAGGCGGGTAGCAAAATAGTATTTGTTTTCCCATTTGATGCTGTGAACGTGCCACAGGGATGGGTGAATGGGTAGGAGCTTGAAAGCGTTAGAAATATCTGTTTTACCTAACCAAGCTCCTACCCCTGCCCCAAGAATGGCCTGAATGGCATCGTCCACTGTTGTGTACTGCAGTGAAAACTCTTCTGAAGGTATTAATGAGTTAATGCTGGGGGTTGCTAAAGAATGCGGAGCGGACAAGTCGTAAATCAGTCTCTTTTTATTGTTGAACTTTCCAGTGGCAATACATATAGGGTTGGTACGCCAACTGGAAAACGGAGGGTGAGAGAAGGGGCCCAAGATAAATCCGTTAGTCAGTTCCTTTGTGAGTAGTGACTGTGTGGTGAGAGGGTCAAGGATAGCTGACTGTAAGTTGGGACATTCGTGAATACCTGTGGGGAGTGTAAGAAGGCCTGTGTGGAAACCGTTAGTGAAGCCTTGGATGAGGAAGTCGACTAAGTGCTGGGAAGGGTGTGCCTGGAGGTAGAATGCCAGGTTGTCGATACTAACTTCGGTTAGTCGTTGTTTTGGGTACAGACGATTGGGACATATCGTTTTGGTGTGTGCCCTGAAGCAAATTGAGCAGACGTGCAGCAGTCTGCACGAGCTAGATCCACAACTGCCCAAATTATAGTTGTTGCAGATCTGAGCTTTGCCCAGGTATACTATGGGTCTGCCCAACTTGTTCTTCAATCCTCTGTGTTCTGCAGTGGAGGAACCGAAGGAAGCACGACTAGTGGTAGGAAGGCTAGGATCGACTGGGCACAAGTTGGTGGAGTGTGAGATGGAGGCTCACGAGGCACAAGAAGGAGGCTTTTGGCCAGCGAAGTGGCAGCAGAAAAGTTCTGTATCCAGCTTACTCCAGTTGGTATGGGTGTTAAATTGAGTAAGAGACGCTGCCGCCTTGGCCGAAAAAGATTTGTGATAATCGTAGAAAGAAAACCCTCCATACTTGTGCCCTAGGTCCACCAACTTGTGCATGTATAAATCCAATTCCTCCCTACGGTGCTGGGAGGTGGAACAGATTACATCACGATAGAGGCTAAAGGCAAGGACAAACTCAGGTATGGCGTGCTTTCGGTTGAGTCTAGGATCTCTGGCTTTTAGCACAACCGAAAGATCGCCGTAGCAATAGGGCTTGTTCTCTACCATATCTTGTGAAGCGAACAATAAAGACACTAGGTTTATGTCCTTGCCTTCCAGAATATCTTTGCGTATCGTCGGGGGTACAAAGTGTGAGGGGGGTGATGACGTGAGTGGACGTGCTTGGCATTGGGTTTATGGGAGTGTCATTTCCGTGGGGGAGGAGAGACGAAGTGGGGATTAGTATGGGCGAGGTGACTGTCGAAGTCTGAGGGGTTTCCAGCTTGTCCAGCCTAACGCTGATCGTGGTGATTGAGGTCAGAAGAGATTACATCAGGCCCTTGATCTCATTATAGTTTTCTGAGTGCAGAACCACTCCTGGCTGGGGAGTACAAGTGTTAGCGGTGAAAATTTTGTATAGTTCGGCCTTGCAGGCAGTAGCTGGAAACGGGACCCCCAAGCGACGCAATTCGGCCGCGAGCTTGGGGATGGTCCATGACCGGAGAGCGTATGGGCTGGCTGGTTCTAATTTCTCGGTAGGTGTACTTGGGCCAGCCAGGGTAGCAGGCCTGGTTGGAGTTTCAGGTATGGCCAGCTCTTCTTCTTGGTCATGGGTTTGAGACATACTAGAAATGAAAACAGGGTAAGAAACAGGAGCTAGATCGTGAGTAAAGGTGCCTGAGTCAACTGGTGCTAGCTAGGCCAGAGGCGAAACATTATCTGTCCTACAGGGAAGGTGAGGCCCTACTAGTGCCAAGTGGCGAGAGAGGCTCTATCTATGAGGAGGGCCGGATGGACTGGGGCCACTCGAATGATGTGGCGGGATCGTTGGCCTCTCGGTGATAGTAACAAGACAAAAGTAATTGGCTGTGACTGGTGAGGCCCTAACTGGTAACCATGAGTGGTTGTAGTGAGGCTCTAGCTATGCGTTGGACCGAGGGGCGTATACCTCCGATGAGGATGGGTGTTGGCCTCACGGGATTAGTTTACTTTACAATTTAAGCTAGGGACCGTACGCTAAACGTCACCAGTTGACCGCCCTATACATTTGAGATCTGGGGAGTAAGTGTCAAGCGATGACGTACCTATTTGTATAAGCGTTAGAGTTCTCATTTAGATATTTAAGAGGATTAGAGGATACTTTTAGAATCTGGAAAATTAAATAGGTGGTTAGGATTGGCTATAATTGGGTGGAAAATAATAAATATATATTTCTTATTTGTGAGAGGTCTCACCTGATAGGCCAATAACAATGGTTCTGTCGGGATAATTGCTTTAACGCAAGTTCGGGGAGTTATCTGAGGATAAAGCTTAAAGTTATCCATTGTACCATCTTAGTTATGTAAAACACTAGGAATGCTCTGTAATATACCTGTATTAAACTAGGAGTGGGAGTCCGTAGAGAGCCCTGGGTTCAGGGGAGGAGTAGAAAATGGTTCAAATGGGCCTGGAACGAAACTGAGGGCAGGGACATGAGGAGTTAGTGAAAAATCGCATATATAAAACATAAGGACAGGACAAGCCTTCTGGTTTTTATGAGGGGTCTCACCTGATAGGCTGGTAACAATGGTTCTGTCTGGATAATTGCTTCAACACAAGTTTGGGGTGTTATCTGAGGATAAAGCTAAAGTTATCCACTGTATCATCTTAGATATGTATAAAGGCTAGGAATGAATTGATCCGTGATATATATATACCTGTAATGAGCTAGGAATGGGAGTCCGATGAGAGCCCCAAGTTTCAGGGGAGGAGTTGATAATGGATTCAAATGGGCCTGGAATGAATCTGAGGACAGGGACGTAAGGAGTTAGTGATAACTCTCATATATGAAGAACATAACAAGGACAGGACAAGCCTCCGGTGTCGGGTATGCTGGAGTCTATTTTTCTTACCATATGAACAGAGACAGAATGTGTCTTTAACAGGTTTATAGCTGAGGCAGTCAGGTGTGGCCGTGAGTACAGGTAAGGTTTAGAAAATACCTGGTATAGGGGACAGGTAATGTATTGTAGGTATTAGTAATGTAGGACATTTTAAGGTTAATACAGGAATAATAGTGTTTATGGTATAGTTAGCGTATTGCCGATAGAATACTATTTTTTGGGTATAATTATGCCGTAATATGCATGTATAGCGATACCTATGGTCAAGCAAACATATGATGAATTTATTATACACAATTTAGTAATTTAAAACAGAAGGAAGAGAAAAAAAAAAGGAGGGAAACAGAATCAGAATTTAAATGAAAACATTTCCATGTAATAATATGTTTTTGCCACCAGGGGTCGTCGTGAGCAGCCGTGTGTATAGTAAGTATAGGAATGAACTGTTCGTTTGCCGAACGGCCGGTTTGCCAACCAGCATTGGAGGGTAAGTGCCAGAGTGGTGAATGCGCGAATGCGTGTAGTGAGGTAAGGTAAGTATGAATGAAAGAAAGTTTTAGGTGAATGGGCGTAAATGTATGAATGGACGCCAGGCGTCTGGCTGAGATTGGTGTGGATGAGACTCACGGTTCTGGGACCCTGGTAACAGAACCCTGGAGCAGGTTAGTATGTATCCAGGCACTGACAACGCCGCGAGTGTGACTGAGGAGGATGGGAGTTCGTTAGAATCAAAGGTAGCAAGCTGAGGCTGGAGCACTTGATGCCGGGCACGGAGACCGCCGGGATTGTACCGATCAGGGTGAGTAAGGAGCAGGTAGCACTTGGACAGAAGCGGACCACGTGGGAGCGATGTCCAGGTAAGTTGAACCGGAAGTCAAAAGGTTCTGAATGAACCCAGCGATACCAGTACTGATTAGGTGGGGGCCTGAGCTTTTATAGCCGGGTTACCCCTCCCACAGTTACAGGCTATGCCTTTCTCTCTCTCTCTCTCTCTCTCTCTCTCTCTATATATATATATATGTGTATATATATATATGTATTAAGGCAATTTTGCCTGGATTTGTGGGAGGTGCTGGTTTCCACTCCAAGCCTACTTAAGGCACTCCCCTTACCTTGCTCCTTACCGTTCGAGGTCAGCGTTGAATGAGGATCCACTTCCGCGTTCTCTCAGACGCCATCTTGGTTTTATTACCCTTGAGTTTCTCCACGGCAAGCTGTGTCCAGGAATCCTGTTGCAGGCCTTTTCCGTCGGTCCAGCTTCTTACCCCGGTCTTCGTCGTAGATCGCGTCCCAGGGACTCCTAAACCGTAAGTTAGACCTACCTGTCACGCCAGGATCGGTTCCCACGGCACACAGTACAGCACGTGTCCTCGCTTTACGTTTTTTTCTCTGCTATGCCGCAATTACACAAGCCGTTCGCAGCTTCATTTCGTACGGTTATTCGGCCAAATCATGTGTATTAAGTGAAGTGATCATTTCGCACAAACTGTTCCCTTGCTACACTGAACAAGT